>NC_044978.1:73180828-73486641 GCF_008728515.1 Papio anubis
CCATAATAAAAAATAACTGATAGTACAATAGTTCTTCAGAGTCTAGTGAGTCTTTCTAATGAATCATAAAACCTGAAGATACTCTTGGGGAATCCTGAAATAGCACTCAACCAAGATCATATTTTTGTTGCATTTAGACAAGTCAATATTTATCGTTCACATAAATAGTCCCTTAATATCCCAGAGAAGAAAATGAAGAAGGACTTATTTATATTTATATATAGTTTTTGTTTGTTTGAGACAAGGTTTCACTGTTGTTGCCTAGGCTGGAGTACAGTGGTGCAATCTCGGCTCACTGCAAACTCTGCCTCTTGGGTTCAAATGATTCCCCTGTCTCAGCCTCCTGAGTAGCTGAGATCACAGAAACCCACCACCACACCTGGCTAGTTTTCGTATTTTTAGTAGAGACAGGGTTTCAACATATTGGCCAGGCTGGGCTTCAACTCCTGACCTCAGGTGATCTGCCTGCCTTGGCCTCTCTAAGTTCTGGGATTACAGGTGTGGCCTATAAAAATATAGGCCACCGCGCCTGGCCTATATTTTTACAATATTATATTATATTATATTATATTATATTACTTTATGCAACTCAAAACATTTATGCAATCATTGCTTTATTTTATTGGATTAAGTAACTTTTTCCCTCATTACCAAGAAAACTAATAGAGTTAGAAACATTAGTGAAAAAAATATATAAACAATGTGTATTTTAAGAATCCGTTGATTATATGAGGAGCCTTATAAACCTTTAAGGAAGATTATAAACTTTTCGTAAAGTGATTAAAATAGAATAATAATATGCACATATGCAATATATGCATATAGTATATATTGACTTACTACAGAATTTAGTAAGTAGCTTAGATAATTTTTCAGAAGAAAAACACTTTTCTTATCTATGAAAATAAATGAGGAAATGAAACAGTTGCATGTGTCCATAGGACAGAATAGAAAAACAGAAACAGATGCTTTTAATATCTTTAATATAATTACTGTTAATTTAATAGATAATATATAATATTGGGGAGTTGACAATATTTAGCAAAAGATTTTGAAAGTACACACTGGTATATAAAGAAAAATAAACAATTTTTACTTTGCCTCATATGTAAAGGTGAATTAGAGATAAATTAGGTAAAACCATAAACAGAAAATCGATGGACATAATTGAATATAAAGTACAAGGATATCTGTAGGGAATATTGTGTGGACAACTATGTCTTAAAAAAGACTCTAAAGCATGAACATGTTACAAAAAAAAAAAAGAGAGAGAAAAAGAAAAGAAACCCAGCAATTTGAGAGGCCCAAAAGTGGGCAGATCCCTTGAGTCCAAGAGTTGGAGACCAACCTGGGGAACATGATGAAACCTCATCTTTACAGAAAATACAAAAATTATCAGTATGTTGGTGTGTGCCTGTAGTCCCTGCCACTTGGAAAGCTGAGGTGGTAGGATCACCTGAGCCTGGGAGGTTGAGGCTGCAGTGAGCAGTGATCACATCACTTCACTCTAGCCTGGGTGACAGAGTGAAACTCTGTTTCAAAAAAGAAAAAAAAACAAAAACAAAAAACCAAGCCCACAGACGTCTGTTCCCTGAAGTGCACTGTAAACAAAGTTGACAGACAAGAAATCTGAAGAAAGACCCAAAGGAGAACAGACAAATGATGTAACAAGAAATATCAAAAGGCTAACACTCAAACTCATTATTTATAAGATAAATACAAACTAAAATATCAATGACTGTATGCATTTGTTAGGTAAACATTGCAAAGCTGGTTAATGCCACGGGTTTCCATGGATGTTGGGATGCAGGAACACTGTAGATTAGTGCTGCAAGTTTAGATGGAAAACCTATAACACATTAATTCAGCTCCTGAACATACAACCCAGAGAAATTCTCTAAAAGATCAATGAGGATCATATATATATATACACACACATATATATATGAATGTGGAAAAATAAATATTTCCTGGATTTCTCAATGTTTCTGTAAACTCTTAACCGCCTCAGCCCTAGAAATTGATATACTGTGAAGATAGAGAAGTTTTGCTTTCACTTCCCCAAGAACATTTTACTTTTTACATAACAAGAGAAATAGACCTGCTGTCATTTGTCTCACTAATAGTGCAGCTTAATTGCTGCCAGCCAAAGATAATAAACCCTCTCCTGTCTCCCCATGAGCAAAACAGTTCCACTCCACATTATAGACCTGGGTTAACTCTAAGGATGGCTAAATAACCCTGTAGAGATTTAGAAGTTTATTTTAATAGCTGTTTACCTTTCATAAAGATGAACTCTCTGGTTGTAAACCTGAAAACGGTGGTCTTGTCTCTCCTCTTTAGAGATTGATTTATGTAAGAGCAAGAATAAGAACGCAGGATAACCTTATCATTCTTTCAAGGAGATTTCAGAAGGAATGTGCTCACAGCTGCCTTTTTTCTCTATATAAGCTGCAACATTTGTATTTGTGGATAACTTCCTTAAAATATGGACCTCATTACATATAAGGTGATATATGAGTCTCATCACATGGTCACATAGGTAAGAACTGGTGAATGTGGAACCATGTGATTATTATTTGTCATAAATAATAACAGTGTGGTCTGGTTCAGAAACCTTCTTTGTGTATTCAGAATAATATTAATAAATACAGGTAAAAATTTAACAGTGAATGCTTAATGTAACATTGTTTGTTAAAATAAAATTGATGTGTGTTCAGTTGTTCACATCCAAAAATGGATGAATACTGTGAAATACGATTGGCATCTTTAAGTAAAGGCCAGGAAACTACCTGGATAAATCTTTAAAACAGAAATGAGAGAGAGCGAAAAAAGGAGCTCTTTCATAATTCCATTTATATAAATTAAAAATACATACTCAGACAATAACAGTGTGTTGTACAAAACATATACACTCAAAAGTATAATTATCAAACACATTAGAGTGAATGTCTATAGATGGTGACATATAGGACGAGGAAGGGGCAGGGAATGGCACTAAATATATATATATATTCTTAAAAAGGGAAGTGGTATAGTGATTATAATGTGGCATGAAATTAGAAATACTGTTAATTCAACCCTCTGCTTGAGAGGGAGCAAAGAGAAAAAAGATTTTTCCAAAATACTAAAAATACTTGCTTTGGTCAGTTGCCATCATACATGTTTAAATTCTGTTTGGCTTTGAACTATCACAATTGTGTACCTTTATACCCATTATAGAATTGCAGGCTTTTAAAAATAGGATGATATTTATGGAGATGTAAATGAAATGTCATTATCATACTTTCCAAAATCCTTTCTGGTATTTAAAATCATCTAAATATGCAATTAACATTGTATCTGAACCTCTGATTATTTATTAATATTATTAAGTATAGAAATGTAGATTCAATAAGTTAATAAATAATAACTTTAAATCACACCAGACATATTTTTAAAAATTTATACAGAAACCTGAAGTAAAGTTGTATTTTTTTAATCCCAAGCAATTATCACTTATTTATCTACCTTATCTCACTAATGTCAGTCCAGCTTTCAAAAACTAGTTAATACAAGAAAATTTTCTAGAGGTCGAAATTAGTGATGTTTCAAATTCATGCCATTCATACCTAGTAACACAATTTTACCTCCCCTCATCTCCCCTTTACTCTCTTCCCTTCTCCTCCTATCCTGCTAACTCAGATATTCTCAGAGCATCTGTTCAAATTCAAATTCTAGGAAGAAAATATTTTTTAAACAAAAATTCAAGTTCAAATTCTAGGAAGAAAACTTTTTTTAAATAAAAACTGGTTGATTTTACTTTATAGGACCCCTTATTATATTTTTATATTTTAAGTATATTAATTAGCCTATTTTAGATATATTAAATAGCCTATTACAAGGCAATTCACCTTCTCCTGTCTGTCCATCTTTTTTTCTAACCCACATTTTTAAAAGTTTAATTCTAAAGTGGGAGGGTAAATGAAAACAACAAAGTACTATATCTAGGTCAAAGTTCATATCTTCAAAAATACCTTATCTCTCATAATTTACTTTGTTATGTGAATTGTGGAAATGATTTATGTAATGGGTACATAAGCCAATGTTACATAGAAAAAAAAAATCTGAAATTTTTTTCAGGTTCATGAAAAAGTTGCAAAATATCAAGAGATTCTGTCTTACTTCTTCAATATACACAATTGAAAGACTATGTAAATAATGTCATTAAGATATCATATCTGGATACCGTGCTTTAGCTTGACCACTAGAAGAGGCTATTGACAGTCAGATACTCCATTAAATAGTTACATTTTCCCACAGTTGTGATTAGAGAATAAACTGCCTGATCTGATTTTAGAACTATAGAAAAGTTCAGTTCACTTTGAATTATACAAGTGTATTTAACACAACTTATTACATTTTTAGTAAATAATTTTCTTAACTCTGCAAGGTGGGCTTTATAACTCTATACTGTATACAATTTTACATTATTGGGCAGTGTTATTCTCTAAATTCATGTTTTTAGTTTATCAACTGGAGTTATTTAATTTCCATTAACTGTTTATTGGAAAGTAAAGGTAAATGTTTAAATCTTTCCCTTTAGTTACTAAATTTTACAGTGAGAAATTGCCCTTACAAACAGCTCAGATAGTGACATGTGAGTATTATGTCTGTCATTCTCTTTTTTCATTATCATTGTGTATTTATTTTTTTTTTTTTTTTTTTTTTTTTTTTTTTTTTTTTTTTTTTTTTTGAGATGGAGTCTTGCTCTGTCACCCAGGCTGGAGTGCTGTGGCCGGATCTCAGCTCACTGCAAGCTCCGCCTCCCGGGTTTACGCCATTCTCCTGCCTCAGCCTCCCGAGTAGCTGGGACTACAGGCGCCCGCCACCTCGCCCGGCTAAGTTTTTGTATTTTTAGTAGAGACGGGGTTTCACTGTGTTAGCCAGGATGGTCTCGATCTCCTGACCTCGTGATCCGCCCGTCTCGGCCTCCCAAAGTGCTGGGATTACAGGCTTGAGCCACCGCGCCCGGCCGTGTATTTATTTTTTAAAGTTTAATGTGTTTAATCCACTAAAATCATTCTTACGGATCTCATTAATAAACATAAATGCTTTAATATTTCTGTTGATTTGTATCTCATCTATGTTTTATAGAAATGTCTGTATGTTGTGTAGTCTATATGGGTACAAATAAATTCAGAGAAAATAGGTGAAAAGTTTTATAATAAAATGCTAAAACAATCATCACAGTGATAAGTATAAAAGGTTTTTTAAATTTGTTTTATTTATCTGTACTTTCTAATTTTGCGAGCAGCTATACATTACTATATAATTAATGAAAAAGAAATAGAAGAAAAAAGTGCACTGTTTGCAAGGATTTCAAGAACTAAAAAGAAAAATGGGGAGACTCCTGGATTTCTGAAATCCACGTGGAACTACTGTGAGTTCAAAAAGGTTGTAGCTGTGGATGACAGAGGAACTCCGAAGAAGTGAAAGGGTTCTATATTCCTCTGTGTATTTCAACCATAAACTTACTCTCTTATTTTTTGCTATTAACAAATGACCATGCCAGTCTCACTTTCTTATAATTAGTGTGTTTTCATGGTGTATCAATTTCGGTATATTGATTTTAAATTTATGTCAATAAATTCAAAGTTGGTGTTGTAGACAACATTTTAAATACAGCCTCATAATCTTTATATTTTGTTCAAAGTGCTTCAACATTTTTCATTGAGTGTAGTTATTTATGTGTATGAATTTAAGTCTACATTTTGCTATTTGTTCTTTGTGCCCCATTTGTTCTTGGTTTCTTTATTCTTTTTTTCCCACCTTCTTTAGGTTCAAATGAGTATTTTTTTATTATACCACATTTTTTTATGCTTGCAGTGGATTCTCTAGGATTTAAAATATGAATTTTTAACTTAAAACAGCCAACATTAAAATATTATACCACTTTGCACATAATGTAAAACCTTACATCAATATGCTTCTATTTTTTCCCCATATGCTGTTAAGGTCCACACATTTTACTTCTACTTGTATTCTAAATACTACAAAATACATTTTTTGCTTTTGCTTTCAGTGATTATTTCACAAAGTACTTTTGTAAAGAGAAGGTACTTTATAATTACCAATATGTTTATCCTTTCTAGTGATCTACATTGTTCTGTTGCTCTTTATTTGTTTTCAGTATTTCATACGTTGTTATTTTACTTTTGCCTGGAGAAATTATCTTAATTTTTTTTGTGGTGTATTTGTCTGTAAGTGAAAAATTCTCTCTAGCATTGCTGGTCTGATTTTGTTTGTGTGTGTTGCTTTGTTATGGCAAGATAATTTGATCGGTATAGAATTCTGCTGTGGCAGGGTTTCCTCCACTCCACCCACTGACTTTTTATTAGCTTGCTAAAGAAATAATTAAATATATAGTGTTGTATTCTGGCTAGCATTGCTTTTGATGAGAAAACTGTGATTTTTTTCTGTTCAACCATTCTTTGATAGTGATATGGTTTGGCACTGTGTCTCCACCCAAATCTCATGTTAAATTGTTATTCCCAATGTTGGGGGAGGGACCTAGTAGAGGTGACTTGATCATGGGGACAAATACACCATTCGGTATTCTTGTGACAGTGAGTGAGTTCTCACTAGAACTGATGGCTTAAAAGTGTGTGGCACTCTCCCCTTCACTCTGTCTCTCTCTCTCCTGCTGTCATGTGACAGATGTGTTTGCTTCCCATTTGCCCTTCTGCCATGATTATAAGTTTCCTGATGCCTCCCAGTCGTGATTCCTATACAGCCAGCAGAACCATAAGCCCATCAAATCTCTTTTGTTTATAAATTACCTAGTCTCAGATAGTTCTTTATAGCAAAGTAAGAACAAACTAAAACAGAAAATTGGTACCAGAGAATTTGGGCATTGCTATAAAGATAACTGAAAATGTGGAAGCAGCTTTGGATTTTGGTAGTAGTTAGAGGTTGGAGCAGTTTGGAGGGCTCAGAAGGAGACAGAAACATGAGGGAGAGTTTGGAACTTCCTAGAGACTTGTTGAATGGTTGCAATCAAAATGCTGATATTGATAAGTACAATGAGGTCCAGGCTGAGGAGGTCTCAAATGGAGATTAAAAATTTATTGGAAATTGGAGCAAAGATCATTCTTGCTATGCCTTAGAAAACAGACTGGTAGAATTTTGTCCTTGTTCTAAAGATCTGTGGTACTTTGAACTTGAGAAAGATGATTGAGGGTATCTCACAGAAGAAATTTCTAAGCAGCAAAGCATTCAAGATGTGAACTGGCTGCTTCTAACAGCATACACTCATATGTCTGAAAAAACAGATTATCTGAAACTGGAACATATATTTAAAAAAATAAGCAAAGCATAGTTTGGAAGCTTTGTATCCTGACCATGTCACAGAAAATAAAAAACCCATTTTCCAGGGAGAAATTCAAGCTAGCTACAGAAATTTGTATAAGTAAAGGGGGAGCCAAACATTAATAAGCAAGACAAAGGGGAAAATGCCTCCAAGATATTTCAGAGACCTGCATGTCAGACCCTCCCATCACAGGCCCAGAGGCCTAGGAGGGTCAAATAATTTCATGGGCTGGGCCCAGGGCAATGTTGCTTTGGGCAGCTTTGAGACATGGCATCCAAAGTCCCAGTCACCCAGCTTCCAGCCATGGCTAAAAGGGGCCAAAGTATAACCCTGGCCGTTGCTTCAGAGGCTGAAAACCCCCAACCTTGGCAACTTCCACATTGTGTTGGGCCTATGGATGCACAGAAGGCAAGAGTTGAAGTTTGGAAGCCTTTGCCTTGATTTCAGGGGATGTATAGAATCTCCTGGATGTGTAAGCAGAAGTCTGCTGCAGGGGTGAAGCTCTCCTGGAGAACCTCTACTAGGGCAGTGTGGTGAGGAAATGTGGAGTTGGAGCCCCCACACAGAGTCCCCAACTGGGGCACTCCCTAGTGGAGCTATGAGAAGAGGGCTATGATCCTCTAGACCCCAGAACGATAGATCCACTGACAGCTTGCACCATGTATCTGGAAAAGCTGCAGGCACTCAACATCAGCTTGTGAAAGCAGCCATGGAGGCTGTACCCTGCAAAGACACAGGGGCAGATTTGCCCAAGACCTTGGGACCCCCTACCATTGCATCAGCATGTCCTGGATGTGAGACATGGTGTCAAAGGGGACTATTTTGGAACTTTAAGATTTAATGACTGCCTTTATGGGTTTCAGACTTGCATGGGGTCTGTAGCCCCTTTTTTTTGGTCAATTTCTACCATTTGGAATGCGAGTATTTTCCCATTGCCCATACCCACATTGTATCATGGAAGTAATTAACTTGTATTTGATATTACAGGCTCCCAAGTGGAAGTAACTTTCCTTGTCTTAGATTAAACTGGACTTGGACATTTGAGTTAACTATGGAATGAGTTAAGACTTTGGGGGACTGTTGGGAAGGCATCATTGTGTTCTAAAATGTGAGAGGGATATGAGATTTAGGAGAGACCAGGGGAGGAATGATATGGTTTGGCTCTGAGTTCCCACCCAAATCTCATGTTGAATTGTAATTCCCAGTACTGGGGGAGGGACCTGGTGTGAGGTGACTGGATTATGGGGATGGATTTCTTCCTTGCTATTCTCATATGATCATGTGGGTTCTCACATGATCTTATAGCTTAAAAGTGTGTGACACATCTCCCTTCACTCTCTCTCTCCCCTGACATCACTGAAGAAAGTGCCTGCTTCCCCTTTCCCTTCTTCTGTGATTGAAAGTTACCTGAGGACTTCCAGCCATGCTTCCTGTATAGCCTGTGGAAATGTGAGCCAATTAAAAGTCTCTCTCTCTCTCTTTTTTTTCCTAATAAATTACCCATTCTTAGGTAGTTCTTTATAGCAATGTGAGAACAGACTAATAGAGATAGGTATTGTTTTGTTTCTTTTGATTTTAACTTTGAATGTTTTTACATTTTTCTTTACATTGATTTTTATCAATTTAGATATGATGTCTCTTGACATAGACATCTTCCTCATTATTCTGCCTGAATTTTCCTGCTCATCTAAGACCTGTGCATCATAGTATTTATCACATTTAGAATATTTTAGGCTATCTTATGTAGATTTTTTTTCTCACCATCATCCTTCGGAAATTGTATTATATATGTTGGAACACTTGATATTATTTCATGGGACATTGAGAAATGAGAGGACTTTCAGCAATGATAGATGTGTTTTATAATAGGCACTGTACAAAGTAACTACTATGTGTGGCTATCAAATTCTTAGAACATTGCTGGATGCGACTGAATCTATGATATTAAAAAGTTCATATTAGGATGTTTCACATGACTTTATCTTCATATTTTTTTTATTTTCTAATAATCCATATGCTGTGTAATGGATTTAGCAATTTAGCAATTTTTTATTATAATTTATTTGTTTTTGTCTCTAAAATTTCCACTTGTTCCTTTTAAATGTTATACTACACTCCTAAGTTTTAATATGTTTTTCTTTTTAAATACTTTAACATATTTATGACAGTCATTCAAAATCATTGAATGTTGATTACAAGAGCATTCTCAACTGAAGATCTTTTTTTGACTAATATTTCCCCTAGCTATAACATTTTTCTGATTTTTATATATACCTAATATTATTTTTTTCTTATATATGCGCACTGCCACATTTTGAGTTTCTGATTATGTTGCCTTTTAAACGTTTCCATGTATATTTGTGCAGGCAGTTAAGCAGCTATTTAAAGATTAGTTCATACACTTATGGCTGAGTTTTGACTATTTTGGGTGAAGTAGGATCAAAATTAGTCTATATACAAGGGCCAGTTTAGCTCTATTACTACTATTTGATCCGTCTTGGAATTTTTACTGAATGCCAAGACATTTCTTTATTCCAGTGGATTGCAATTTAAATATATCTGAATTCTGTGTGATCTTTTAGAATTGTTTAGCTTACAGATCTACTGTGTATCTTTGTGGTTCAAAAGGTTTAAATTTAATGTCTAGTCCCAGAATAGGCAAAAAATGCTATATGCAGATTTGTAGAGCACTGTGTTTGTTATCCACCCTCTTTCTATTACATTGTCCCATGAATTGCAGCCACTTTAGCCTTTTTAATATTTAATCTCTGTCTCCAAAACGTTAGTGCTCTTCTTGCTTCTCCCTGATCGCTCTGCGGTCTAAAAAGTGCTTCCAGGCAGTTAGCAGTATCATCATTGGGACATCTTGTTTGTTTTCTGTTTTTCAGGGAATCACATTCCCATGTTATGTTTTCTTTGCAAACAATTGAACCTAAAATATTATATCCATGACCTCTATAAGGATATAATAAAATATTGTTTGGCAGTCACAGAAATATTGAAGTTATTTCCAAATGTAGCTCTTGAATAGGAAGAGAATATAATCAATATATATTTATGACAAGGAGAATGAACAAAACCAGTTATTAATTCTGGCCAATAGTATAAATAATATGTAATCATAGAAAGAAACATACATTAGTGTGCATAGACATAAAAAAGGAAAAATACTGTCATTATTTATACACGACACAGTTACCAATTTAGAAAAGCAACTGAATGAATAAGCAAACTACAGAGTGCCGTACAAATGCTAGATGCAAGTTCAAACTACAGAAATAAGTAGCGATTTTCTGCATGTAACAACCAATTAGAAAATGTAGAAAAAATAAAGGACAATAAAAGTGTTTATTCTTGAAATTTTTTAAAGCAATAATGAAAAATATTTTTACAATAAAATATTTACAATTAAAAAATTATATGGGAAAGTAATTGAGTACATGAGAAAATATTCCACAATATTTGACTGATTTATAAACTTTGTAAAATTATTCTAATATATATAGAGAGACAAACTGCATCAATAAATAGCTGTTGATTTTTTTTAAGTAGGATAAAAAATATTTGTCTTACAGTGATAAATACATGGCTGTATTTATAGCTAAACCAACACATACATTGCACACGTACACATCTTAAATGTGTATACATATGTACTCCAAAGCCAAAACTTTGCATTAATAAAGTTTTTGTGTGAAGAAACAAAACAAAATAATATAAACAAAATGATAAAACAGAATATTAACTCCAATCTAGAGTTGTCTATATGTGATAAAGGGGAGCATGACAAATCAACGGGAGGAGAATGAATGATGATGAGATGAATGATGACTTCCTGTCTAAAACACCAAAAGCAACAGCAACAAAAGCCATAATTGACAAATGGGATCTAGTTAAAGTAGAGAGCTTCTGCACAGCAAAAGAAACTACCATCAGAGTGAACAGGCAATCTACAGAATGGGAGAAAATTTTTGCAATCTACTCATCTGACAAAGAGCTAATATCCAGAACCTGCAAAGAACTCAAACAAATTTACGAGAAAAAAAAAACAAAAAAACCCATCAAAAAGTGGGCAAAGGATATGAACAGACATTTCTCAAAAGAAGACATGCATACAGCCAACAGGCACATGAAAAAATGCTCGTCATCACTGGCCATCAGAGAAATGCAAATCAAAACCACAATGAGATACCATCTCACACCAGTTAGAATGGCAATCAAAAAATCAGGAAACAACAGGTGCTGGAGAGGATGTGGAGAAATAGGAACACTTTTACACTGTTGGTGGGATTGTAAATGGTTCAACCATTGTGGAAAACAGTATGGCGATTCCTCAAGGATCTAGAACTAGAAATACCATATGACCCAGCCATCCCATTACAGGGTATATACCCAAAGGATTATAAATCATGTTGCTATAAAGACACATGCACACGTGTGTTTATTGTGGCACTATTCACAATATCAAAGACTTGGAATCAACCCAAATGTCCATCAGTGACACACTGGATTAAGAAAATGTGGCACATATACACCATGGAATACTATGCAGCCATAAAAAAGGATGAATTCATGTCCTTTGTGGGGACATGGATGCAGCTGGAAACCATCATTCTCAGCAAACTATTGCAAGAACAGAAAACCAAGCACTGCATGTTCTCACTCATAGGTGGGAATTGAACAATGAGATTACTTGGGGAACATCACACACCGGGGCCTATTATGGGGAGGGGGAAGGGATGGCATTGGGAGTTATACCTCATGTAAAGGACGAGTTGATGGGTGCTGATGAGTTGATGGGTACAGCATACCAACATGGCACAAGTACACATATGTAACAAACCTGCATGTTGTGCACATGTACCCTAGAACTTAAAGTATAATAATAATAAAAAAATTATCTTAAATCTTTTTTAATGATGTCTAGTTGTTTCCTGTGTGTGTGCCTGTGTGAATATGCATGTGTGTGTATGTTTTTAATTTAGAAGAGAATTAGTGCGTACCTAATTAGAAAACTGTAGACATTTGTAATATATATAAAAATTATCATCACAATTAGATTGTATATATTTCTAAAGACAAGGTAGAAGGCTCAAAATTACCTCTCATTTTATTCCACCATGATGCTTCATATATAAGAACACAACATGCTATTGCTCAAGATGAGTTACAACATCAATATAATTGTGAAAACATCTTTGATAATAACTTAGTTATCCCAACAAATATTTACTATTCAATAACTGTTACCTTAATTACTCACAATTAATCTCAGAACTTTATTTTTAATTGATGATAGAAATAATACAAATGTGACTTTTTGCTTTACAAACAATAACTGGTAGTTATAGTTTTAATAAGTTTACTTTTTCTTTTTCTCTGATATTTATATACATATCCCTATTCATAGTGTTTTGAATAACATAATGCTGCAAGGTTGAAAACCAGCATGGAACAAATATTAAATATATTTTTGAAAAAGAAAACACATAAAATGCAGAAAAGAAAATTGAGGTTAAGATGAATCACAGAATTGACTTCAACTATTCACATATTTTTAATGCATGATTAATTTATAATGCATAGATTTTCCTATTTCCCTTTTCACTTACATCTAAATATTAAATACCTCTGCTTTTTCTATGAATTAAATTTTAAATTGGATATGTCTTTATAATAATTTTTCTATTAGGCAAATTAAATGTGATATAAATGATCATAAAATTAGTAGAATACTGCTTCTGAGGAAAAGGTTCAAGAGGGCTAACTAGATGCAACTAGGACGTGCCTCTCCCATAGAGAAGAGCAAAACTGTACAAAAAATCTTCACACTTCAAATAGATTTTCTAAGCCTGAACACTAAAATACAATAGAAAGGTGAAGAGAGATACCGTGGTTAAAGAAATAGGAAACAGGGCTGAATGCTTAGGGTCGCTGAGTACTAAAAACAGTTCAGGGACCTGAACTCAGACCCAAGGAAGGGGTAGGTGAAGGAATTCTGGGGCTTTATATTCCCACAATAGGCTTCTGTGATCCTAGCTACATGCTTTGTTGTCTGCTGCCTTGCAAGACAGGACTTTGATCCTCATTTGCCTTCTGCCATGATTGCGAGGCCTCCTCTCTTTCGTTTATAAATTACTCAGTCTCGAGTATGTCTTTATTAGCAGCATGAGGACCGACTTATATACCCAGGACACAAGCATACCATCCAGGGGCATGAAGATAAGATTGGTGATACAATCTTCAGCAAGATACGAGGTCTACTGCCAGAACAGAGAAAAGTGTGAAATATGTTTGTGCTGTGATGTAGAAGCTGGACACTCTTCCTTTCAAAATAATGGACCAAGAAGGTTGTGGCATGATAGCTACAGTTTTTCCTCCAGGTAGGGAGTCAGCTGGAGACTGAACATGGAATCTGAACATGGAATGTTTAGAACTGGCTTAAACCTTCTGACCTGCTGCCATCACCAGATGCTGGAAGGAGACCTGCTATTTTGAGGGTGTGGAAGCTGAACAGGTTCCACCACTGCCTGCCAGGCTGAAGACTCTAACCATCTCTCTTTCCCTCTGTTGGCTGTGTGGTGTGGGAGAGGCACCTCAAATCCGTCCTTGAAGGGTTGCCTCAGTGGTCTGAGAGCTGCCCTTAAGCCCCTGCAAGGTTCCCATTTGCACCTGCCTTGCAGAGCCTGGTAGTGGATTTGCCTGACTCAGCCCCATCCATATTTTCCCCAGACAGTCACCTTGGTGGCAAGCCTAGGATGGGGAATCTTGGGACCTTCATGGTCCTGAATATCATCCAGAACACCTTGGCACTTCTGATTAACAAATGCCAGTAAAAGTTATACTGCCACTACTGCAGCTGGCTCTCTCCTGCAAGTGCCACCTGCTGGCCTGGAGGTCAAGCTGCATCACCCATTACAACTTTGACTGATACCATTGTAACCTGCTTGAGTGACTCTTGCCTACAAGCACCACCGACTCACCTGCAGCATGAGCTGCAGAACTCAATATAATTCCTGCTGC
This sequence comes from Papio anubis, assembly GCF_008728515.1. Lineage (NCBI taxonomy): Eukaryota > Metazoa > Chordata > Mammalia > Primates > Cercopithecidae > Papio > Papio anubis. Next base: position 73,195,203 of record NC_044978.1, read on the forward strand.
TGGAAATGTACAGCACTGGGGAATGAGATAAACCTCCCAAGACCTCTACATTCCCATCTATGCAGGAGATCATTAGCTTGCCCCCACATACAATATGCCACTACTACAACCTACAAACAACCAGCATTTGAGAAAACCACTACACTAAGGCTATCTATAATGAAAGAATGCATACAGAGCTTTGGCTACCAATAAGCACAAAGAAGCAAAGCAAAAGGATACTAATCCTACCCAATATATGCAACAGTCACAATTTCAAAGAGGAAAAAAGGTCCAAATTAAATTAAAAAATAAATGACAACTTCTCCAACTGACAAGGAATAAGAACTCTGGAAAAAATGAAAAAGAGAGTGTTGTGGCAATCTAGAATGATCACTCTACCTCTCCAGCGATAAATTGAAACCAAAATAAAAATTCCATAAACACAGATAAAAAATTTAGACTACAAATTGTAAGGAAGCTCAATGAGATACAAGACAAAGTTGTAATGCAATGCAAATGAATCAGAAATATAATTTAAAATATGAATAAACATTCCCTAAAAACAGATATTTTTACAAAACAAATAGAACTTATGAAAATATAAACAATTTACTAAAGGACCACAAAATTTATTTGGATGTGTTAGCAATCAACTAGACCAAGCAGATGAAAGAATTTCAGAGCTTGAAGACTGGTCTTTGAAACAACTCAGATAGAAAAGAAATACAAACAATTTATAAAATGAATAATGCTTTTGGAAAATATGGGAATATGTAAAGTAATCAAACATACAAGTTATAGGCATTCCTGAGAGAGAAGAAGAAAAAGTTAAAAGTTTGGGAAACATATTTGAGGGAGTAATTCAGAAAAAATTTCTCTGGTCTTGATAATGATGTAGTCATCCAGATACAAAAAGTTCAGAAGAGACCTGTGAGATACTTATCAAGATGAACATCACTAAGGCATATAGTCATCAGACTGTCCAAAGTAATTAGAAGGAAAAATTCCTAAAAGCAATAAGAGAGAAGGATCTAATCACATATACAAGAAATCCCTAGGAATCCAACTTACAAGGGATGTGAAGGATCTCTTCAAGGAGAACTACAAACCACTGCTCAATGAAACAAAAGAGGACACACACAAATGGAAGAACATTTCATGCTCATGGATAGGAAGAATAAATATCGTGAAAATGGCCATACTGCCAAAGGCAATTTATAGATTCAATGCCATCCCCATTACGCTACCAATGACTTTCTTCACAGAATTGGAAAACACTACTTTAAAGCTTATATGGAACCAAAAATGTGCCCACATTGCCAAGACAGCCCTAAGCCAAAAGAACAAAGCTGGAAGCATCACACTACCTGACTTCAAACTATACTACAAGGCTACAGTAACCAAAACAGCATGGTACTGGTACCAAAACAGGGAAATGGACCAATGGAACAGAACAGAGCCCTCAGAAATAATACTACACATCTACAGCCATCTGATCTTTGACAAACCTGAGAGAAACAAGAAATGGGGAAAGGATTCCCTATTTAATAAATGGTGCTGGGAAAACTGGCTAGCCATATGTAGAAAGTTGAAACTGGATCCCTTCCTAATACCTTATACAAAAATTAATTCAAGATGGATTAGAGACTTAAATGTTAGACCTAAAACCATAAAAACCCTAGAAGAAAACCTAGGCAATACCATTCAGGACATAGGCATGGGCAAGGACTTCATGTCTAAAACAATAAAAGCAATGGCGACAAAAGCCAAAATTGACAAATGGGATCTAATTAAACTAAAGAACTTCTGCACAGCAAAAGAAACTACCATCAGAGTGAACAGGCAACCTACAGAACAGGAGAAAATTTTTGCAATCTACTCATCTGACAAAGTGCTAATATCCAGAATCTACAAATAACTCAAACAAATTTATGAGAAAAAACAACAACAACAACAACAACCCCATCCAAAAATGGGCAAAGGATATGAACAGACATTTCTCAAAAGAAGACATTTATGCAGCCAACAGACACATGAAAAAATGCTCATCATCACTAGACATCAGAGAAATGCAAATCAAAACCACAATGAGATATCATCTCACACCAGTTAGAATGGCAATCATTAAAAAGTCAGGAAACAACAGGTGCTAGAGAGGATGTGGAGAAATAGGAATACTTTTACACTGTTGGTGGGACTGTAAACTCGTTCAACCATTGTGGAAGACAGTGTGGTGATTCCTCAAGGATCTAGAACTAGAAACACCATTTGACCCAGTCATCCCATTACAGGGTATATACCCAAAGGATTATAAATCATGCTGCTATAAAGATACATGCACATGTATGTTTATTGTGGCACTATTCACAATATCAAAGACTTGGAACCAACGCAAATGTCCATCAGTGACAGACTGGATTAAGAAAATATGACACATATGCACCATGGAATACTATGCAGCCATAAAAAAGATGAGCTTATGTCCTTTGTAGGAATATGGATGCAGCTGGAAACCATCATTCTGAGCAAACTATTGCAAAAAGAGAAAACGAAACACCGCATGTTCTCACTCATAGGTAGAAATTGAACAATGAGAACACTCAGACACAGGAAGGGGAACATCACACAGGGGCCTGTTGTGAGGTGGGGGGAGGGGGGAGGGATAGCATTAGGAGATATACCTAATGTAAATGACGAGTTAATGGGTGCAGCACACCAACATGGCAGATGTATACATATGTAATAAACCTGCCTGTTGTGCACATGTACCCTAGAACTTAAAGTGTAATTAAAAAAAAAAAAAAAAAATCCCATCAGACTAACAGCAGGTGTCTTACCAGAAAGCTTACAAGCCGGAAGAGACTAAGGCCCTATTTTCAGTCTTCTTAAATAAAAGATCTGCTAGCTAATAGTGTTTTATCCTTCTAAACTAGCTTTCATTATTGAAGAAGAAATAAAGTAGTTCCCAGACAAGTAAATGCTAAGGGAATTGGTCCCCACTAAGCAAATCCTACAAGAAATTCTCAAGGGAGTTATATACATGGAAATGAAAGGGTGATAATCATCCTCATAAAAGCCATGAGAATTTAAAAACTCACAGTTCTTATAAAGCAAGCACACAATTGAGAATTCAAAGCAACTAGATAACAACATCAATGACAGGAACAAAACCTTACATGGTAATTTCTCAGGCAAGTAAATGCTAAGGTAATTGGCCACCACTAGACAGATCCTACAAGTCATTCTCAAGGGAATTATACACACGGAAATGAAAAGATGCTAATCATCATAAAAACACATGAGAATTTAAAACTCATAGATCTTATAAAGCAAGCACACAATTGAGAATACAAAGCAATTGGATAACAATTAACATCATGACAGAACAAAACCTTTCATATTAACATTAACCTTAAATGTGAGTGGACTAAATACTCTACTTAAAATATTTACAGTGGCAAACTGGATTTAGAAAACAAGATTCAATGAGATATTGTCTAAAAGAAAACCAACTAATGGGTAAAGACATTCACAAATTCAAAGTAAAGGGGTGGAAAAAGATATTCTATGCAAATGGACAAAAAAGTGAGCATGAGTAGTTATACTAATGTAGGATATAACAGACATTACATCAAGAACAGTTTAAAAAAGACAAGTAGAGGTCACTAGATAATGGTAAAGGCATCAGTTCAATAAGAATATATAATGATCCTAAATATATATTCACCCAACATGAAAGAACCCAGGTTCTTAAACAAATACTACTAAACCTAAGAAAATACTTCAACACCCCAATGACAGAACTGCATAGGTTATCAAGGTAGAAAACCAACAAAAATCTCTAGAATTAAATGAACATTTACAAATCACTCTACCCCAAAACTGTAGAACATACATTCTTCTTTTTCTGTGTGTGAAACTTTTTTTTTAAATTGGCCATATGCCAGATAACAAGTCTTAACATTTTTTAAATTAAAATTATATCAAGAATCTTTTCAGACCACAGTGGAATAAACCTAGAAATTAATAAAAAGAGAAACTCTTAAAAAATACAAATTTGTGGAAATTAAGTTACTCCTGAATGATCTTTAGAGAAACAATCAAACTCAGGTAGAAATTTTCTTGAAAAAGGAATTGAAATAAATGAATATAGAGACATAACATAACAAAACCTCTGGGATAAGGCAAAAACAGTGCTAAGAAGAAATTTGTAGTGTTAAATGCCTACATCAAAAACAGAAAAATCTTAAATTTGCAATCTAAATGTCATATTTCAAGGAACTACATAAACAAGGACAAACCAAATCCAAAGCTAGCAGAAGAAAAGAAATAACAAATATCAGAGCAGAAATAAGTAAAATTGAGACAAAAATTGCATTAGTCCATTCTCGCACTGCTGAAAAGAAATAGTTGAGACTGGGTAATTTATAAAGAAATTAGATTTAATTGGCTTATGGTTCCACAGGCTGTACAGAGACATGATACTGGAATCTGCTTAGCTTATGGGGAGGCCTCAGGAAACTTACAATCATGATGGAAGGCAAAGGGAACGTGAGGATCTCGCATGGCCAGAGCAGAAGGAAGATAGAGAGAGGCTGGAGGTGCTATACACTTTTAAATAACCAGATCTCATGAGAACTCACTATCACCACAACACCACCAAGAGGAATGATGTTAGACCATGAGAAACTACCCCATGATTCAATCACTTTCTACCCAGGCCCTACCTCCAACATTGGGGCTTGAAATTTGACATGAGATTTTGGCAGAGAAACAGATCCAAACCATATCAAAAATCAATATAAAGGATCAGTGAAATGGAAAGTCAAAATGTTGGTTTTTTAAAAGGTAAATCAAATAGAAAGACTGCTAGCTAGATTAACCAAGCAAAAAAGAATGAAGATTTGAATAGGCATAATCAGAAATAATAAAGACAACCTTTCAAAGATACCACGTAAAAAACACCAAAAATTAACAGAGACTATTATGAGCATTTCTATGCACACAAATTGGAAAACAACAGAGGAAGTGGACAAAACATACAATTGAACAAGGAAAAATTAGAAATCCTGAAAAAAACAACAATGAATGGCGAAATTAAATGAGCCATACCAAATTTACCAACAAAAATAAGCCCAGGACCACACAAATTCATAGTCTGTCAGATGTACAGAGAATAACTGGTGACAATCCTACTGAAAATGTTCCAGAGAAATTGAAGAGGAGGGATTCATCCCTAACACATTCTGTGAAGCCAGTATCACCCTGGTGAGGGTGATATCATACCAAAGCTAAGTTAGAACACAACAGATAAAGAAAGCTACAGGCTAATATCTCTACTAAACGTAGATTCAAAAATCCTCAAGAACCTACTAACCAAACAAATCCAACAGCATACCAAAAAATTAATATACTGTGATCAAGTGAGCTTATTCCAGGGATGCAAAGATGGTTTAATATACACAAATCAATAAATGTTTTTCACCACATAAATATAATTAAAACCAAAACATTATCATCTCAATAAATATGGAAAAAGCATTCAATAACATTCAGCACCCTTTGCGATAAAAACTCTCAACAAACTACTTATGGAAGTAGCATACCTCAAAATATTAAAAACCGTGTATAACAAACCCACAATCAGCACCATACTGAATGGAGAAAAGTTGAAAGCATTCCCCCGTAGGAAGTATAAACACTAGAAAATACAGTATTATGTAAAGTGAGCAAACCTGAAAGTTATAGGCGTTCCTGAGGGAGAAGAAGAAAAGGTTAAATGTTTGGGAAACATATTTGAGGAAATAATTCAAAAAAATTTCTCTCGTTTTTCTAGTGATGTAGATGACCAGATACAAAAAGCCCAGAGGAGACCTGTGGGATACTTAACAAGATAAGCATCATCAAGGCATATAGTCAAGGAAAGAGTGACCACTTTCACCATGCTTATTCAAAATTGTCCCGGAAGTCTTAGCCAAAGCAATTAGGGTAGAGAAATAAATAAAAGGCATCCAAACTGGAAAAGAGGAAGTCAAACTATTTGTGTTCACTCTTGATATGATTTTACAGCTAGAACTCTAAAGACTCCTCCAAAAGACTCCTAGATTTTGGAAATGACTTCAGCAATATTTCATGACACAAAATCAATGCACAAAAATCAGTAGCATGTCTGTGTATCAATTACTTTTAAGTTGAGAATCAAATCAGGAACTAAATTTCATTTATGATAGCCATACATATAAATAAATTACCTAGGAATACATTTAACCAAGGAGGTGAAAATCTCTACAACAAGAACTACAATACACCAGTGAAAGAAATGATAGATGAGGCAAACAAATGGAAAAATATCCCATGCTCATGAATTAGAATAATCAACATTGCCCAAAGCAATTTACATATTTAATACCATCCCTATCAAAACACCAATGTTATTTTTCACAGAAATGGAAAAATGACTCTAGAATCGATATGGAACCAATAAAGATTCTGAATAAAAACTCAATCATAAGAAAAAAGAACAAAGTTGAAAGTATCATATTACCTGATATCAAATTATACTATAAGCTCATAGTAACCAAAACAACACGGTACTGATGCAAAAGTAAACACATAGAATAATGGAACCAAAATCAGAACCCAGAAATAAAGCCAGATACCTACAACCAACTGATTTTTGACAGTCAACTAAAATGTACGCTGAGGAATGGACAATCTATTCAAATAAATGATGCTGGGAAAATTGAATAGCCATATGCTGAAAAATAAAACTGGACCTGTACCTGTCATCATATGCAAAAATTAACTCAAGATGGATTAAAGACTTAAACATAAGACCTGAAACTATACAAAATCCCCAAGGTAAACTTAGGAAAATCTCTTCTGGATATCGGTATTGGCCAATAATTAATTATTAAGATCTCAAAAGCAAATGCAACAAAAACAAAAATAGACAAAGGTAATTTAATTAAACTAAAAAGTTTCTGCAGAGCCAAAAAAAAAAATTAAGAGAATAAACAGACAACCTACAAAATGGGAAAAATATTTGCAAACTATACATCTGACAAAGGGCTAAATCAGAATCTTCAAGTATCAAAAAACTCAGCAAGAAAAATGCAAATAACCCCATTAAAAAGTGGGCAAAAACAGGAACAAACATTTTTCAAAGGAGGCATGCAAGTGGCCAAAAATCATGAAAAAATGCTCAATATCACTAATCATCAAAGAAATGCACATTAAAACCACAATGGGATACCATTTTACACCAGTCAGAATGGCTATTATTAGAAAGTCAAAAAAACAGCAGATGTTGGGAATGATGTGAAGAAATGGGAACACTTACATGCTTTTGGTGGAAATGAAAATTAGTATAACCTTTATGGAAAACAATATGGGGATTTCTCAGAGAACTAAAAATACAGCAATCCAACTACTGAGTATACACCCAAATGGAATAAAATCATGACATCAAAAAGATACCCACACTCATGTGTTTATCACTGTACTACTCACAATAGCAAAGGCATGGAACCAACCAACCTAACTATCCATCAATGGATGACTGGATAAAGAAAATGCAGTATGTATAAAGTCCATGGAATACTACTCAGCCATAAAAAAGAATGAAATAATGTCTTTTGTAGCAAGATGTGTGGAACTGGAGGCCATTATTCTAAGTAAAATAACTCAGAAACAGAAAGTCAAATATTAGATGTTCTCACTTAAACCTGGGAGCTAAGCAGTGGGTACACATGGGCAAGCAGAGTAGAATAATGTACAGTGGAGACTACAAAAGGTGAAAGGGTAGAAAGGGAGTGAGGTATGAAAAATTATTGATTGGGTATAATGTTTACTATATGGGAGATGGGTACACTGGAAGCCCAGACTTTACCACTACACAGTATGTACATAAAGGAAATCTGCACTCGTACCCCTTAAATCTATAAAAATAAAAATTAAAAATATTAGTGGAGGATATTTCAGTTTATTACTGAACAAATGCAAAGAGGGAAATATTATAACCAATATCACTCACTCAAAAAATATATTCAGCATTAAGCATGTTCAGATCTTTATTATATATTCTCTTATACCCAAGGCTGGCAAACTATGGCTTTCCTATGGATCAAATCCAGCTCACATCCTACTCTTGTAGGTAAAGCTTTGTTGGAACACAGCAACACTCATTTGTTTACAATTGTCTAAGTCTGCTTTTTTTATTATGAAACATGGAGTTGAATAGCTATGATAGATAGCATAGGGTTTACAAAGCTTAAAATATATGTGACTTGGCTTATAGAAATAACTTAGCTAACCTCAAGTTAAAAGCAACCTACCTCCCTCCCTCCCTCCCTCCCTCCCTTCCTTCCTTCCTTCCTTCCTTCCTTCCTTCTACAATCATCTCACTTACTGTAACTCTCCCAGAGGACAAACTTTTTACAGAATCCAAATGTAAGGTCATCGGAATTGTCAACTGAAATATATCTTAGTACATACTCAAATGTCAGTACTTGCTGCTAAATTTACCATTGGTAAGTAAAATGAGCAAATATTCTTTTTATTAAAAGAAACATTCTTACTTAGTAATCAAAAGGACTTACTTGTCAAAATGTCCTTGCTCAGGCACCTCACCACAATACATTTAACATATTTAGCTAGAACATCTGGAAATGTTTGAAGATGTTCAGTATCTGTAATTTCAAGAGACATATCTTGGTTTAAAAGTGAGATTTCATTCTAGCTTCTGACAATTTTTCTTATAGGTGCTGTTAAAAAATTAAGATTCAAAGGGAAACCAGCAAAACACAAACACACACACACACACACACACACACGGACTTGCATGTTCAAAGTTTTGAACAATGAGCTTAAGCAAAAGAGTTGGCAATCCAATGAGAAATACATAATATATTTTGAGTTAAGACTGATGCAAACAGACTGTTTCTAGATGATTGTTTTAACACACTGACCATAGAACAGTTTGTGTTTGTGGCAAAGACCCAGCTATGAAGTAAGCTGAAATAGAATTTGGCAGAATTAAGAAGCTTATAACAAAACATGTTCTTGTTGGAAGAGCTGTGACTCTTGGAAAAATAACTGACATGAGACCATCTATATATTTTTAAAAATGATCTCTCTCTCTCTCTCTCTCTCTCTCTCTCTCTCTCTCTCTCTCTCGTTAGAGTACAAGTAACCACCTGTTCTTGTTTTCCAGGGGAAAATTATAATAAAAAAGAACATCTGGGTGATTTAACTAAAATATAACATTGCTCATTACACTTCTGAGATTGTTTTCTTACTGAAAAATGCTGACGGTAGGAACACAGAAAGATGGGTGTGATGGATTTTCTACATGAGTTACACAAGCTTACTTAACTTGGAGTTCAATGGGGGAAAATACTTATGTTCAAATTTGAAATTTTATTTTTGTAGAGTATTGTCTTTTTCTTTACTGAAACTAGTTGTAATTAAAATCAGTATGAACATATTCAAGCAGTCTCCAACAAGTATGTCATTTAAGAAATGTAATTAATGTTTAACAAAAATTGATAAACACATACATGTAAGTGAATATGTTTATCAATCATAATCATAAAAATCAGTATATTCATTACAAGTCTTTATCAGACTATTTGGTCCTGAATTTTGAAATTGCTTTCAAAATTTGACATTGTTTAAATATATTTAGTGGTGTGAAAGTGTGAAGGCTTTATCTTATGTATTGTGCATGTCATATTGGAATATAACATATCATATATCTACCCAATATCTAGATCAAGTTAGGTAATATCTCAAAGATAAATCTCAGTGAGAAACACAGTGTGTTAGGAATAACCTTTATAGAGCAACTTAAACTACCTTCAATCAAGTTATATTTGTGGTGAGTACTATTAGAAGGACATACTCATAACTTATGGAAATCCAGGCAAAGCGTAAACTATAAGATTTTAATAAAAGCAGAAGCAAATGCTGGGCAAATACAGAGAACATGTTAGGTCCCTAATATCTTGTATACACACATACACACAGATATCTATCTATCTATCTATCTATATCTATCTATCTATCTATCTATCTATCTATATCATGTATGTGTATATATATACACACATATATACTTATATATACTTTTTATATATTTTTAAATTCTCTCCAGTTTATTATTTCTTCCTTATGGGGTGATAACTGAGTCTCTTGTTAGTTTTGGCATAAAAACAGCATAAATTGTCAAGAAAATTAACTAAAACTTTTATCTATACACCGAATTTAAATAAAAGTATTACATTCTGGAATTGGATCTCATTTATTTCTGCCATTCCTTATTAATTTGATTTACTACTAAACGAATGAATGAGACTGAATGGACGAGACAATTTTATAAAATTTAACATTTAACATTTAGTATCTGATACACAAATCATAGGAATATAATTCATCAAGTACTCCAAAACAAGAACAAACATGATTAATTTTAAGAACGTGTGGGTGAAAAGTCAAAGATTTATATAGACAACAAAATTTCATAAGCTTTAACAGAAAACATACGTTGCATTTTTCTGTCATTTGAAAACTGTAAAATTCCAGAAATAAGTATATATCAAAATCTTGGCATAAAACAAAATGTATAAAACATCTTAAACTATAATTTGAATACTTACATTTTTATACTGGTGACTCTAGATTTAGTCTAAAAGATACACGAACTGGGATTATTTATGTCATCATTATTCTCATCTATTCACTCTGATATAATATCTTATTATCATAAGATATGATTATTTAATAATTACTGCAATCATTTAAACCAAGAACAACATGGTTAACTCTCTTAAGGAAATAGACAAAAATTGCCTATAATGGTAACCATGACTAATGATATACTATTATTTGAACAGAATTGGCTAATTTCCAACATAAAGAATAATAAAAATTTAGAAAATGTATTAGTGCTATAGAGTAAATATTTGATATAGAGTAAGTATTAGTGCTATAGAGTAAGTATAGTGCTATAGAGTAAGTGCTATAGAGTAAGAATTTGTTGTGCCTACAACAAATTCATGTTGAAAACCTAACCCCCAATATGATGGTCTGTTCTTTGGAAGGTAATTGAATCATAAAAGTGGAGCCCTCCGTGAATGGATGAGTACCTTTATAAAAAGACACGGGAGAGTATATTATTATTATTATTATTTCTCTCTCTCCTGTTTCCCATGTAAGGAAACAAGAAGAGGACTGCTGTCTACAAAGCAGGAAAATTGCCTTCATCAGACACCAAACTTGCTGCCACTTTGATTTTGGACTTGCTAGTCTCCAGAACCATGGGGAATAAATGTTTGTTGTTTAAGCCATCCAGCCTATGGTATTGTGTTATAGCTGCCTGAACTAATTAAGACATTATATCTGTGAGAATTATGAATAGATATGTCCTAGGCATTGTGAAGTGTATTGTTTAAATTTGGCTAAACTACTCAGAATAAGTATCTTTCTTAAACCTCAAAATGAAAAATTGAGGTATTTATATACAAAACATATTTCTAAACTAGACAATATTTAATTTGAATCTTTCAACTTGATAAATATTTACTGAACTCTGGGTACAGTAGATATATTAGTGAAATAATTTATACAAAATTACTATAGTTATGGAGCTTAGCTCTAGAGGAGACAAAACCAACAATTAACAAATAAGAAAACTAGATAGCATATTGTCAATATGACCCTCTATATTATGAAGAGAAATAAACCAGGAAAGCAAAAAAGGGTATTTATAAAGGATGGTTGCAAATTGTTCTCTTATTCAAGATAGTGAAATATTGGTGATTGACAGTTTCAAACTTTTGTTTTGAAATAATTTTAGAATTACAAAAATAATATTGAAAAGATAATGCAAAGAGTTCTCATATATGCTTCAGCCAGTTTTCCCTACAGTCAACATTTACAAAACCATTGTAAAATTATAAATTCTATGAAATTAACATTGGCATAATATTATTGAATAAACTTCCGGCTTTATTCACATTTTACCCCTGCCTTCACTAATATCCCTTTTTTCTGATTCTGTCATTTCAGTGCATTTAGTCATCATGTCTCTTTAGCCTGCTTTAATCTGTGACAATTTCTCAGTCTGCCCTTCTTACTATAACTTCCATGCTTTTGAAGACTGCTGGAGAGGTATTTTCTAAAATGTCTCTTCATTTATGTTTGTCTTATGTTTTCTCATGATTGGTCTGAAGTTACTGATGTTTGGGAAGAATGTCTCAAAGGCAAAGTGACCTGCTTATCGTGTCATATTGGAAAATATATGGTAACAACATGATGTATTTCCGGTAACGGTAACATTTATCACTTGATTAAGGTGTCATCATTGAAGTTTCTCCAAAACAAAATTATCATTTTCCCATTATGTGTTCCAGTCATTAGAAATAAATAGCACAATTCAGTCTACATTTGAGATGAGAACTACATTTTACAGTCCGAAGCAAGGATTGTTAGAGTATTTGAGGGTATATGTTAAAACCACCCCAGTAATTAGTAAATATATTTAGGAAATGCTTTTGGATTATTCAAATATTCTGTTTCTCTTTAAACTTGCTTTCTCCGTCTTTTAAAATTCATCAGTGAATATTACTGACAGCCATTAGTACTCTTGTATAATATTAATTTTTTAAATTCTCTTATTTATTATACATTTATTATGTTCTGACTTTTCCCCTTCTGCTTGTGCATTTGTTCATTTATCTATTTGTAACGGTATAGACTAATGGATATTCATTTTCTATCTTTAGTTATTTTATTACTTGGTTATCTATTCTGAGTCAATGCTCATTTCAGGAATTGGAAGAAATGCTCCACCAGGAACTTACAGTCTCTTTTGGAGAGAGATAATGGAAAGGGGTAGAATCTATTTTCTTTCTTCTGTTTTGTGTTTTAATTTTTTTAATTAATTTTTAAAAAATATCAGTATGCCTGTATTTTGATTTGTTTCCCTAGGGAAGCTGAATACTATTTCTAGAGAGACAGATATAATTTTTATGGTAAGACTTCTTATTATACTTTTGTTTATGAAAAATTGGCCTTAGGAATTCCTTGGTCAGGAAAAATATACATAAAAAGGTCAAACCCAGGTTCATGGCAGGAGATTTTGGGACTAGGATCAGAGATAATAATCAACAAAGAAATGAAAAAGACATTTCCTTACTGTACAGTGATATTATTTTACCATCCTCTGCACTTCAGTAAAATCTATTAGGAAAACAATGTGAGATAAATTATAGATGACTAAATTGGATTGGTCTGAGTTAATTAACTGTGAAGTTCAGGGCAACACGGTCTACACAAGGCTACCTTTACTTTGGACACCACTTACAAACTACCCTTAGGTTTGATAATATGCTAGGAGTACTCACAGAACTCACTGAAGACTGCAATATCCACAGTTACAGTTTATTCCTGGGAAAAATACAGATCAAAATCAGTCCAAAGAAGAGATGGGTAGGTCAGAGTCCAAGAGAAGTCCAAACATAGAGCATCCCAATGTCCGCTTTCCATGGATTCATAGACAATGTGAACTCCTCTCAGCCATAATGTATGACAGTATTACAAACCAGGAAAGCTTACCAAACTCTTGGTACCCAGTTTTTAATTGCACTTCATCACTTTGATTACATACTTCCCATGTGGCTGAACTTTAGTCTTCAGCTCTGTCAGTGGTCAAACTGATATCTTCAATCTCCAGTCCCTCTAGAGGAAGAACTGACATAGAATGACCCAAAGCCCTCATCACAAATCACATTGTTATGCTATCTAGTGGCTAGAGCCCCAACGCAAACAAAGACACTGGTATCAAGCATGACATTCTACAAGCCCAAAGATCACTTCCAAGCAGAGAGAGGCAAAGACCCGAGATCTTTCTTTGGGTAAGGTAAAATTTTTTCTACAAAAATTGCATCCACATTTCGGGAAAAACTGCACTACAGAAGACTGAAACTACCTATAAATGCAGTAGCATGATTGAGAAGGTGTATGGAGAAAAGAAGTATGTTATATGAAAGGCAAAATGTAAGCTCCCTCTCGTAGAAATGTGTGTGACTTTAGATAGACTTGTGAACATTCCACACAATTTATATTGTGGATTTCCCCCTACAATCCTCTTATTTTGAAAGAAAACAAGCCAATTTATTCAAAGAAAAGAGTAAACGCAGGAGAATAGTAACTGCTCTAATTTAAGTTGGGAAAAATATCATTGAAAACCAAAGGTTGTTTTGCCTAAGCTAAATAAGTTTTAGGATTTTAAGAAGCTCCAAAATAAAACTTTGACATCCAAAGTAACAATTTTTTATTTTCAAATCTAGTATTGGTATGTTTTAAGTAAAGTGGTATATTTCTTTATTAAGCAATGTAAATGAATACTGTTAATTTATTTGAACCATAAAATTTTATTTTGTTTTGCACAAAAATTAAGTTCAGTGGGTTGTTCATTTAATTAACTAAGAATTATAATGAATGTATTTAGTTATGACTGCTTATTAGTATTTTTCACATAATAAACTACGTGAGAGTAGGTAGAATAGAAGAATCCTACTAAACAGTTCACTTCTGAAGTTTATTTCTGAAGTTGAATTATGAGTGATTTCTTTCCTTTGTTTAATTTTATTTTCTGATTATTTTACATTTTTCCTACTTGAGTTTCCTGTTTGAGTAAACACACTAAAGGTAACTTATATTGACAAAAATATCTTACACTAGAGAGGTAGATATAAAAATTAAGCTTCTAATATACATTTAGGATAGTTAGGTCTTCATGTTGAAGACATGCATTATCATTATGCAACTCCCTACCTTTGTCTTTTTTTTTTAATCTTTGTTGATTTGAAATCTGTTTTGTCTGAAATTAGGATGGCAGCATTTGCTTTTTTTCTGGTTTCATTTGCTTGGTAAATTTTTCTCCATCCCTTTATTTTTAGACTATGGGTGTCATTATGTGTGAAATGGGTCTCTGGAAGACAGCTTACCATTGGGTCTTGCATTTTATCCAGCTTGCCACTCTGTACCTTTTAAGTGGTACATTTAGCCCATATACATTCAAGGTTAGTATTGATACATGTGGATTTGATCCTGTCATTGTGTTGCTAGCTGGTTATTATGCTGGCTTCTTTGTGTGGTTGCTTTATAGTGTCACTGGTCTGTGTATTTAACTGTGTTTCTGTTACCGTCTATTAGCAGTCTTTCCTCTCCATATTTAGTGCACCTTTCAAAATCCCTTGTAAGTCAGGTCTGGTGGTAACAAACTCCCTCAACATCTGCTTATCTGAAAAGGGTCTTATTTCTCCTTTGCTTTGCTTAGGAAGCTTAGTTTGACTGGATATAAAATTTTTTGTTGAATATTTTTTTCTTTAAGAATGTTGAATGCAGAACCCTGATCTCTTCTGGCGTCTGGCTTGTGAGGTTTCAGCAGAGATATCCGCTGTTAACCTGATGCGGCTTCCCTGGTAGGTGACCTGCCCTTTCTCTCTAGCTACCTTTAACATTCTTTCTTTCATTTGACCTTGAAACATCTGACAAATATGTGTCTTGTGGATGAACTTCTTATGTAGAATCTTGCAGAAGTTCTCTATATTTTCCTTATTTGTTGGCATCTCTAGAAAAGTTGGGAAATCTTTCATGGATGATATCCTGAAATATGTTTTCCAAGTTGTTTGCTTTCTACCCTCCCCCATCCTTTCAGGGATGCCAGTTATTTGTTTATTTGGCCTCTTTTCATAGTCCCATGCTTTTCATAAATTTTGTTCATTCATTTTCATTATTTTTTCTTTGTTTTTATCTGACTGTCATATTTCAGAGAGTCAGTCTTCAAGTTCTGAGATTCTTTCCTCAGTTTGGTTTATTTTGCTGTTAATACTTGTTTTTGAATTGCAAAATTCCTGTATTGTGTTATTCAACTCTGTCAGATATGTTAGGTTCTTTTTTATATCAGCTATTTCATTTTTTAACTCCTATATTATTGCATTTTGATTCTTAGTTTCCTTGGATTACATTTTGCCATTATCTTGAATCTTGAAGATCTTTATTCTGATCCATAGTTTGAATTCTATTTCTGTCATTTCAGACAGTTCAGCTTGGCTCAGAACTCTTGTTGGAGAACTGGTGTGGTCATTTGGAGGAATATGACACCATGGCCATTTGAGTTACCAAAGTTTTGCGTTGGTTCTTTCTCATCTCTTCATGTGAGCGTTCCTTTAACTGCAGTTTAGATGGAGTACAGACAATATACTTCTCTTCTGAATGTTTTCACAGGGCCAAAGTTTTGTGCAGGGTTTTTATTTGAAGTGAAATTCTTGTCTTTGGTTTCAGAAGGGGGTATATTGAGGTATTTTTGGTGTTGAGAAGCTTTGGGGTCTGATCCACTAGGTGGCGCTTAGGCACATTAGTCAGTTGGTAAACCCTTGCTTGGCTGTGTGTGGAGCTCCCTTATGTTTTCCCACACTTGCAGCCAGGTTCTCGCTCAATGCTCTGAAAGTGTGAGCCGCCCTCCCCGTTGAGTTCTGGCTGTATTTCACGGCTTGGCACTCCTTGGCTGCCCACAGCACTGGGGCAATCTCAGTGTTTATGTTTCTTTCTCAACTTGGAGGCAGCAGAGGCAGGGACCTTAGTAGTGGTGGTGTCCAATGGTCTTTTGCTTGTTTCCTGGGGGCTCTACCTCAGAGAAATGCAAGTCAGCAACTTCTCAGTGCAGTCAGTCCACCAAGGAAGGTCTGTGTTGTGGGTCTAAGCCATGGGTTCCATGTGTAGTAATGATCATGGTGGTGGGCCGGGGGAGGGTTAGGACCCATTAGAGACAGACTGGCCTTCTCTCCTTGGGTCCACTGCAGCTAGTTGAAGGTATGGATAAGGCACTTTGAATCTTTGCTGCTTTGTTAGTCCAAGGGTAACAAGGGCAGTCCCACTGCAGAGGCAGTGGCAGAGAAGCTTTCAGTTGCCCCTAGGGACTCTGTCCTGGGAACTGCAGAGCTGCTACTGGCTCAATAGATCTGACAAGGAATGACTGGAGGCCCACGCCTGGAGGACCTGCCCGGTGAGAATATGTAGGAACAGGAACCCACGCCACAGTCTGACCAATTTTCCACAGGGCTGCTGTGGTATGCTGGGGGCCTGCTCTAGTCCCTAGTCACTTCAGATTTTCCAGTACCTAGAGGTATCAACAGTGAAGACTTCAAAACAGTGAAAATGGCAGCCTGCCCCTCCTTTTGGGAGCTCCATCCCAGCAAGGTATGAACCTGTTGCCAGACTAAACACACCTATCGAAGGTGGTTTAAGACCCCACTCAGTTAGGTAAGGTTAGGTGATCCCCCCCAGTGAGGAGGAACAGGATCAGGGACCTGCTTTAGAAAGCAGTGTAGCTGTCTTCTCATAGAGCAGTTGTGCTGTGCTGAGGGTTCACTTCAGCCCCTGGTCACCTTGGACACTCCAGTGCCAAAAGGCTGGAATGGCTAAGTCTCCCAAACAACAAAGATAGCAGCCCACCCCTTTTTCTGGGACCTCCATCCTAGGATGGTTTGAAACCTCTGTTGGCTAGAGACCACCGGTGAGGGTAGCAGGAGACTCTACTTGGGAGATTTCACCGAGGAGGAGAAATAAGATTGGGAACATACTTTAAAAAGCAATCTGGTGACTTTTTCATAGAGCAGCTGTGCTAGGATAGGGCCCGCTCCAGCCCCAGGTCGGCTTAGACTCTCCAATGTTTGAAGACTCAGACAGCTAAGTCAGCCAAACAGCAAATATGGTGACTTACCCCTCCCCCTGGGAGCTCCATTTCAGGGAGGTGCAATGGTGCTACTGGGGGCTGGCTGAATTTCAAAACAGTGGGTTTTATCTTGTGAGGTGCCATGGAATCAGGGCCTGCAAACTGTTGCTGCTCAGTCCCCTGGTTTCAGCCCTTTTCATAGCGTTATGTATAGAGGACTACCCTCCCACTTTGCCAGACTTTGCATGTACTTTTGCTGGAAATCTTTAAAAAACTGAGTGGCTAAGGCTGCCCAGTCTCTCTCTCTCTCTCTTTCTGTGTGTGTGTGTGTGTGTGTGTGTGCACACGCCTGAGCAACTGCTCTGCTGAGACTGTAGGTAGCTCTGTGTGTCAGACTGAAGGCCCTGGTGGAATGGGTTCACAAGGGGATCTCCTGACCCTAGGATTGCAAGGATCCATGGGAGAAGCATGGATTCCTGAAGCTGCACATTCACTCACTGCTTCTTTGGGTGAGAGAGGTTCCCCTGGCTCCATACTGATCCCAGGTGGATCATTATCCTGCTTTTCTTCATTCTCCGTGGGTCGAGTTGCTTCTTTGATTAGTCCCAATGAGTGCTATATTGGGTCTAATTTCCACTGGAGGTGCTATATTGACTCGCTGTTGAAGGTTCTATATTGACTCGCTCCTTTCATTCCTCTCTATGAGAGCCACTAGCAGCTTCTAGTTGGTCATCTTGGGGTCCTTTCATTGATTTTTATGAATATCTGCAATATGTTGAGACTTGCATTCTAATCCCAAGCCTAGACTTTAATAGTACTTTAATAGTGCATGAACTTCAGGAAGTTTCTATCTGCTCCCAAAGTTGAAAAATGGAATTTAACCATATTGCCCATTGTAGTGTAGAGACCTCACATGCATACGTGTACACACAAACATGCACACATACACACACACAAGCACACACACATATTTAACCATTGTTTTTTCAATTTTTTAAACAATGTTGTTAAATGGACACACATTTACATTTTTGGGAGTTTATTTCAGTATTCAGTGATTCATAAATTGGACAACATCAGTCAGCAAGCGGTTTAGCACTTTGCTGGGGATGAAGGTGGCAAGAGACAGACTTTTATAAGATTTTCATGGAAGCAAGAAAAATAAAACATGTTTGCTTAGCATAGAAAATATCTAGTTAGAGTTTAATTGGAAGCTTGTGATTGGTAAAGTCTCTAGTTTTATTTTACTGTTTAGGCCATCTCAGCCTTAATAATCAAATATACATGTATTTTTAACAAAGGTAAAACATGCTTTTGAATTATAAAGTTTTAAAATTGGCTTAAAATGTATGTATTCATGTCCAATCATGATGGAGTTATATGTATTGGACTAAGTCTTCCAAAGAAAACAACTATAAAATTTGCATAAGATGCATTAATACAAAACTATTATTAAAAGAAAAAAGCACCATAGGTAGGACTTGAGTGGAACCATAGCAGGAAATAACAGAAGATGAAAAATTTTAGTAGAGACCTAAAATCCTATGAAAGAGGTTAAGTAGGAATTCTAAAAAAAACCCAATGTAATATAAGTAAGATTGAGAACTTAAAAACTGGGTGTAGTAGTGAATTGGATACAACTGAATAGAGATTTATAAAACTGGAAGAATATTCAATACAAAAATATTTAGACTGAAGTACAGAGAAAAAGAAAAAAAAGATAAAAATATAGGAACTAGCATAGGGAACATTAGACAGTTGTGAAACATTTATTTAGACTTACAGCAAGAGAGAAGACAGATTGGGACAAAAACATGCTTCAAAAATAATGATGGAGAATTTTATGATGAATTTTATCAACACCAAGCGGAATGGAGACAAACTGAAGATACAACTGCTAAAAATAAGAGACAAAAATAAAAGTTTATAAACCGTCATTGAACAGCTGGGGTACGGAATGGTTGTAAGTCTTGAGAAGGAGCATCTTATGACTTAACAGGAATTATTAAAAATAGAAAACAATAAAATGGCACAATTAAGTTTTCAAAAGGAAAACCAATCCAGATTTCAAAACTCATCATAAATATCATTCAAATGTAAAGATATATACATATAGAGAAAAATATCTGATATAATTTGTCACCAGCAATTTTTCAGACAAGAGTAAATTTGATGTAAATATTAATAAGCCAAGCAAACATGCTATATTCTATAGGTTAGCCAATAAAAGAGTAGGATAATAATATGTAACAAAAATGTTATATATCTCAATTGTCTCTCTGAAGAAACCCTCTTAGATATCTTTTGTAATTTCAGAATCTATCTATTATGCCTTGATTTATTTTCCTATATTTTTTATATTACATTTTCCTGTGTTCTCTTCCCTGGGTATTTACCTGCTGTGTTTAAGTCACAAGTTTAATTCTAAGATTTGTCTACTTTGTTCTGCAGTTCATTCAATTAAATAAACATTTTCTTATTTAAGTGTGCAATTTAATGAGTTTTGCAAAGTTATACACCTTTGTTATTGGCAACACAAACAACATATAGAATAATTTCCATCAATTTAAAAAATTTTGTTGTATTACTGATTAGTTCATCTCCCTCATTTGACTTCAAAGTACACTCAACTAACAATCTTACTTGCCACTATAGACTGTATATTTTATTCTTAGAGTTTTGAATAAATAGAATCTAAATACTAAACACTAAATACATACTCTTATATGGTTTCTTTCTCTTAGCATGATGCCTCTGGGGTTCTTCTATGTTGTGAAAATCAGTATTTATTTCCTTTTTAAGATGAAATTTATTTAGTATATGATTACAACACAAATTATTTGTCCAAATATTCTGTCAATGGGTATTTAGATTGTTTTCAGTTTGGGGCTATCATTAATAAAACTGCTGTGCAGGTGTCAAAGCTTTTGTGCGGATATGTTTTCTTTCAATTATTTAGTAATATAATTGCTGGGTAATATGGTAAATAAATGTTCTATTTTCTGAAGTACTGCCACAATTGAGAGTGAAAGTGGACAGTCATTAGTATGCAGTATCACACTTTTTTGCTGCCAATGTTGTCTGTTCCTGCACTGACATCTACCACTTTTGGAAAAATGGCAAACATGAAGCATGGCATACAGCATGTGTATAAACATACTGGGATGTGGTATTATGCTTCAAGTCAATTCTAATTCATTCTTATCTTTTCATTATTTCTTAGAATTTGTTGTAAGATAAAATATCTATTTATTTTAGCTGTTATACTTTTTGAATTTATATTTTATAATTAATGCCATTTCAAAGATATAATACAGGAATCTACAACACCTATTAAGTCTCCATCATATATTACCTTGTTAATTTTACTGACACACACACAAAAAATCTATGGACTAACTAATCATATAATTTAATGCAATACACTGTAATAGTTAAACTGTTTTAAAACATTATACTAATACATTAAGTAAAGTTGTAAATATTTATATGGAGACTAGCATATTCTCTTTATTGGCATATTTACATCATTTTACAATAAAGGGGCACTATAAAAATGGAGAAGATTGTATATCTTCATATTAAAGAAGTGTTTATAACTTATATGTATTAGGTAAACACTAAATTATACCATGTACAGAAAAGTTATTTTTGGTCTGTTTTAAGGAACCATATTAAAGTTTCCCATATCATTTTATAAATCCATATTACTGATATTTTTCTGCAGAATTTATTTGTCTAATATAATCACTTTTTTATTCTTTAGTGGAAATATCCAATATTAAGGTTATATTTTATGGATAAAACATACAAAGTTTTTGATATATTCAATTGTTTCTTCTCTGTGAACCACATTTCCCTTTAGAAAAATACTATCACTGGACATTATAAGGTTCTTAGTAAGCTCAGTGTGAATTATAAGAAAGAGAAGATATTCTTAAATCTAATTTTATTGAAAAGTATAAGCAATAGTACTTTATTAAATATGATAAAATAATATGATGTATACCAAGTAGGATGAAATACTGAAGCAACATGGCAGTCTAAAGTTGCTTATGTTTTATGCTATTTAATCTTTACATCACTAAGAACCTAATCGTCTGACTCTCATACAAGAGCTTCTTAAAGTGTTCTTCACAATTTCAACAATCCAAGTTTTCTTCCTCTTTATTTACCACATAGCTATAACATATTTCTTACATCTTGTGACTTAGTGTCATACCAAACTACATATTCAAACTACAAAGCTGTTGAAAAATTTAGAAACATCAACATTCAAATGCCAACTTATGTTTCCTGGCTCCCATAAAATGTTATCTATATAATGCCAAACACGCATTGCGTGTTCCCTTATTTTTGTGAATGAGCTTGCATTTTCAGGTTGACAATTTCTCTTTCATATCATTCAATGTATTTGTAAAAATGTTCATATCTGATGGAGTCAGTATTTTGTAGCAATTCCAGTCTCACCCAAAGTTCATTTTTTACTCTTTGAGAAGATTGGAAAACACCCAAGCATAACATAAGGGAATATTCATGCACATATGCATAAGGACTCCATGACAGAGCCTTCTACTCATTAAAATTAGCATAAGGAATCATTTTACACACAATAAATCAGTAAAATAACATCATCACACAGAATGAATAGCATTTAATGATTTCACAAAACCTGTTCCACCATAAATTTTAGTATGAATTTTTGGCAGAATATTATATCCTTTGCAATATCAAACTATTTAGTCTTGCTTCAGAACTTGTTTTATTTGCTGAGGCTGTGAAAAAGTATGGCTGATCATCTTGTTTTACATTATTATTTTATAGATCAATTTTTTTGTTAATTTTGATAACACCTTGCATCAAATACTTTGGAACTAAATAAGGTTCATATAAATCTCCAGTATAAACATTTTTTTGTGAAAGTAATCCTTACCATTTTGATTATTTACAGTCATACACATTGATCATAGAAATATTTTTAAAAACCTTCATTGAGTATATTACATTCATAGGGACTGAGTTGTTTTCTGTGAATATTACTTACTAAATTTTATCACTTGCCACGTTTTTTATGATCACTTCTGCTTCTCTTCCAGAAAACATACATGTGTACAAATACATACATCCACATACAATAAAATGATGACTTAAAGTTAAAGAGCTTACTATAATTATTGCTAAAGCCCATAACTTAGATTTGAAAAAAGTCATTCCCAGGCTCACACATCTACACATCCATGCTAAACTCGTCCAAATTGTACAAAGATTGATGAAAATACATGTATATTTCTTATATTATTTGTATTAGCACCTACATTTAAAAAGTATGCAAGCTGAAAAAAATTTAAATAATGTAAAACAATAAAAGAAATGTATACATGTTATTCACATTACTAAATTAATTCATGTATGATTGCAGATTCTTGGCAACCTTCCACTGAACCAAATAGCCAACATCCCAGAGAGCTCCTATGAGAATTCCTTCAGAAAATAAAACAATTCATGAGGTAATATTGCACTGTTCTAAAAGCTGCTTATAGTCTGTATCAATAGTTAGCCAGTGTTACATTATCAAGAAAAAGTGTTAAGTGCTTTCAAATGATGCTGAGAGGTTAAATGAAACAAAGACAAAGTTTCCACGGTTTTGCTATGTAGCAGCTTTTGGTGACCATAGCAGAAGTTGTTTGTTGCTATAATGGGGAGCATGTGATACATTTGAGTATAAGTAAAGCGAGAAAATGACAAATTAATTAAAATATAAAAATTATACTTCTAAATTAGGGATATCTGATTTAAGTGATAAGAACACAATCAAACTAGTAAAAAAAAAGGAATCACTAAGGTTTTGTGACAGACCTTCTGGCAAAACACAATCCAGGCCTTCAACTGAGGAGATGGTTATATTTCTCTGTTAGCTCTACTCTCCTCTATTTTTAGACAAACCTGATTTTTAGACAAACTTTCTTCATGGCTACACCAGCAATTCCAGACTTATGGTCTGCAAAGTTTAACGTCTGATGGAAAAAAAAAAAAAACTGCCTATTTTTAACCTCATCAAAAGGGGTCATTGTTAGCTTTAATTGTTTCTGATTGAAATAGAAAGCCTTTTTAAGCCAGATACTATAAAGAGGAAACAAAGCTTTCAGCAGTCAGGCTATGCTCCCACTTCCAACTCTGAGGCCAAAGAAAAACTTGACTTTATGTGAACCACATTAATAAAGGTAGAGAAACAGTGATTCCAAAAAATTTCAGTACTCTTATTAATAAAAGGGGAAATAGGTATCAGTGAGTGAAACAATAAAAATAAATTATAACTATACATACCACCCTTTCTGTAGGGTTGATGTGAAAAAAAGGAAAGAGGTTAAACGGATATAAAACAAAGGGATATACATTTTCTAAATGTTAGATTACTGAACAAAATTCTATCTCAATAAGAAAGACATAACTAGAAGAGGTAGCTTTCAAAGGATTAGAGAAGAGATTGACATTTGGATGAAAGACATGTTCTTTAATGCCAAAGGAGAAAGAAGAAATGGAGCAAATCTAGTAAAAGTAGTTTTGCACATGTGAACAAAAATTTGGAAGTAGGAGATTAAAACTTCTGCACAGAATAAAAAATAATGGGGGTGAGGGGTTTAAGGTTTAAAGAATGTGAGAGAGAATTGGCATTGGCATGTTAGAATAGTAGAGTGAATTGCACATGGAGAATACTATGTTTCCCAGGAGTTACTTAAGATTCAATTAAGATAGTAAATTATGAATTTAAAGTGACTTTCCTCTTGCTTGCTGTGTGGTTCATTCCAGCAGACCTGTACTGCTTATGTATAAGAACTAGAAATTCGTATAAAGTATAAAGGTTTGTCAGTTACTTGCAATAAAAGACAGAAGGGTAAGACAGCTATGAGAATATGTGAGCATAATATGGTAATGTTGGCTACACAATAAAAGCTGGAAATGCAGGGCTATTTGACAGAGTGAAATTCACACAAGGACTTGGAGTCTGTATTTGATAAATTCCAGAAACATTTTACATTGTTGGAAAGGAAAATCAGAAAGTTACATTTAGGATGCAATAGGATTTAACTAGGAATTTGAGTTAGAACAGTTTCTGCTGATGAGAGCTTTCAGTGTGTTCTTATGGGTTGATGGCTGAAGAGGACAGGGGGACTAAAAGTTCATGGCTGAATAGTATTCACAGACAGATAGATAGATAGATAGATAGATAGATAGATAGATAGATAGATAGATAGTATATTTATATAGTGTTCATATATATAGTGTTTATGTCTATATATATATAGACATACACACACCACAGTTTCTTTATCCACTCATTGATGGGCATTTGGACTGGATCCATACTGTGCAATTGTGAATTGTGCTGCTATAAACATGCATGTGCAAGTGTCTTTTGTATAACTTCTTTTCATCTGCGTAGATGCCCAATAGTTGGATTACTGGATCAAATGTTAGTTCTACTTTCGGTTCTTTAATGAATCTCCACACTATTTTCCATAGTGTTTGTACTACTTTACATTCCCACCAGCAGTGTAAAATTGTTCCCTTTTCACCACATCCCCGCCAACCTCTATTATTCTTTTATTTTTTGATTATGGCCATTCTTGCAGGAGTAAGGTGGCATCACATTGTGGTTTTAATTTGCATTTCCCTGATCATTAGAGATGTTAAGCAGTTTTTCATATGTTTGTAGGTCACTTGTATATCTTCTTCTGAGAATTGTCTATTCATGTTCTTAGCCCATTTTTTGATGGGATTGTTTGTTTTTTCTTGCTAATTTGTTTGAATTGCTTGTAGATTCTAGATATTGGCCCTTTGCCAGATGTACAGATTGTGAGGATTATCTCCCATTCTGTGGGTTGTCTGTTTGCTCTGCTGATTATTTCTTTTGCTGTGCAGAAACATTTTAGTTTAATCCCAACTATTTATCATTGTTTTCGTTGCATTTGCTTTTGGGCTCTCGGTCATGAAGTCTTTGCCTCAGCCAATGTCTAGAAGGGTTTTTCTGATGCTATCTTCTGGAATTTTTATGGTTTCAGGTCTTAGATTTAAGACCTTGATATCTCTTGAGTTGATTTTTGTATAAAGTGAGAGATGAGGATCCAATTTAATTCTTCTTCATCTGGCTTGTCAATTATCCTAGCACCATTTGTTGATTACGGTGTCATTCCCCACTTTGTGTTTTTGTTTGCTTTGTCAAAGATCAGTCAGCTCTAAGTATTTGGCTTTATTTCTGGGTTCCCTATTCTGTTCCATTGGTCTATATGCCTATTTGTATACCAGTACCGTGCTGTTTTGGTGATTATGATCTTATAGTATAGTTTGAAGTCAGGTAATGTTATTCCTCCAGATTTGCTCTTTTTATTTAGTGTTGCTTTGGCTATTCAGGCTCTATTTTTGTTCCATATGAATTTTAGGATTGAATTTCTAGTTCTGTGAGAATGATGGTACTATTTTCATGGGAATTGCACTGAATCTGTAGATGAAGGTTTTAATCATAGAGGGATGCTGAATTTTGTCAAATGCTTGTTGTGTATCTACTGAGATAATAATGTAATTTTTGTTTTAAAATCTGTACTTGTTGTGTACCACATTTATTGACTTACATATGTTAAATCATCCCTGCATTCCTGGTATGAAATCAGTATACAGAGACCAGGTTCATGAGTGACTTGTCAGTTTGGTAGTGAAGTCACATAGCATTGGAGTAGAGAAGACAACATGAAAGCTGCTTAAATCTTAGATGAAAAAGAGTAAATGGTCTTGGGGCAGTGGTTGTATATAATAAAGACCAACAAGAATGAATAAGTGAACAACACAGGCTCGCTTCCATAGTATTTTAACCCATTAATTCCTTTAATGTTTAAAAAAGAAAGGTAATAGTTTAGAAGTAGCAGTGTGAAGCAACATGTAATCTAAACTAATTTCTTTATTCAGAGGTATGTGTCATATGATATACTTCCACACCTTCACTTAAGAGGAAGGTTCGAAATAGTATCTTGTGGGAGGGCCAAGTGTTAGAGCCTTTAAAGAATAGTCTGAGAAGTTAGGATAATTTGCTGGTAATGTGATAGGTGGGGAAATTAGAAGAGCATAAAAGATAAGAAAAAGTCAAAAGATGGAGTCAGATACAAATTAGCACCTGTCATTATGAAAGTCCATGATAAAGAAGAGTAGAGGATGGCAAACTACAACTGTCAGGACACATTGAGCTTGAAACCTGTTTTTGTAATGTTTTCTTGAACACAGATATGGTCATTCAGTTACAAGTTATCCATGGCATTTTGTTTACTACAGTGTCAAACTGGAATAGTTCCAGCACAAACTATATTACCTACAAAGGCTGAAGCATTCACTATATAACTTTTTATAGAGAAATGTTGGCTAAACCTTAAAGACCAATAAAGTAATGGATTAAATTTGAAGAAATTTTCACTAATAAAAAGAGGTACGCATTAACAATATCTTTAAAGAGGGTCAAGTGTGACATAAAGTGATTTTCTAACTGCAGTAACTAACCACTGGATGGCTTAACCACCCTGTGATTGCCATGTCTACTTGTGTGTACCTTTACCCTGGAAGCAAAGGTGACAGTGATTGTAGGGTTTATAATTACATTTGGAAGAACTACAATAAAGGTCATTTCTGAAATTGCAAACTGTACCCATGAAACTAGAGAAGAGGTAATACTAAAGGTATCAAGCTTAATATAATTGTCTTAGGATGGAGTTTTTTTTTGGTGAAAATTCTTATTTTTGGAATACATTACGTTGATAGCATAAGCACATTAACCAAATTAATGGTGTAGGTATCAATCTCAGGAGATTCTTAAGTTTCTATACCACCATATAGTTTCACTATGTTCCTTTCCAATTATTCTTTTGTTTTTATTTAAAATTTTGAGAGCAAACTGTTATGCATTAACTTCCTGACTTTAAGAAATAGGATAACATAACTGAACCTATGTTTCTCAATTTGTTGATATATCTAGCTATCATTTATTAACCATTGGCTATATATAAGGCATTGTTTTAGTCAATGAGTATTCAGCAAAGTTTTAGCCTTCATAAAAATAAATATTCTCATGAAACAGACAATAAAATGTTAGCAAATAAATATGTAATACGATACCAGATTATATTTAAAGAATAAAATTAAAGCAATAAATATAGGAAGTAGATACACTATTTCATGTAGTCACAGAATACTGCTTTGATAAGATAATATTTGAGCAAAGACATGAATGATTAAGAAAACTATGAGAAAATATTTTCTGAGCAGAAAGGTATAAAGATGGTTAGATAGATACAAGTGTGGCATGCTTGTAGGATAAAGGCCACTGTGGTTAGAGTGGGATAACGGAGTCAGAGAGATAGGCAAGGGCCTTATTATGTAGAACCTGTATATATAGTAAGGAATTTGCATTATGATATAATTACATTTAAAAATTACTGGCTGGGCATGGTGGCACGCACCTGTAATCCCAGTTACTCAGGAGGCTGAGGCAGGAGAATTGCTTGAACCTGGAAGGCCAACGTTGCATAAGTCAAGATCATGCCACTGCTCTCCAGGCTGAGCAACAGAGAGGGACTCCATCTTAAAAATAAAAATAAAAATAAATAAATAAATAAATAAAAATAAAAACTCTGCCTGACCACTTTTGGGAAAATGAACCACAGAGAGTGGGGTGTAAGCAAGGTCAGTCAGCTTGCTGAGGAGTCTTGCTTCAGGGTAAAATCTTATGTGTAGTTTATCAGGCTTAACCATAGGTAATGGCAAAGCTTTGTCTGTCTGGCCTCGTTGGTGGAAGCTGTCTTCCCCTCACCAAACTTGGTGTTTAGGTATGCATTATATGTTTATTGGAAAGATTTGCAGTAAAAGGCTCAGGCACTCTCTCCCTATCTTGGCAAACCATGCTCAGACACTTATTTGCCTTGTTAACTCAGGCACCATTATTCAGAGGCCCTCATATCTAAGGCCTTTGTTAAAGCACTTCTCAGGTGCCTCTGCCAAAAACCCTTTATCAGAGTCTTGTACTTTTCTTCCTCTTTACTTAGGATTTTTCTACTCCTAGCTCTTTCCTATCTTTCTCCCTCTGCCCCACAGATCCATTAAAAGGCCTTCTGTTCAGGACTTTTTCACAGTAAAGCAATTTTCCCTGTTTGTGCTGAATCCACCAGATCTTAACACAGTGCAATTACACTGGAAAAAAAAATGTAATACTGGGAGCTTGTGCCTCCCTCATTTGCTCCTTGCTTGCACTGTCACAATAAGCAAATAAAGACTGACTTGATACTTTCATTTTGGCAGGTTACCTTAATTGACCAGCTCAATATCTCATTTCATGAACAGCCAGATAAGGGAAAAAATATAAGGACACTGCTGTGGCAAGGAAATCATGCAAATAAAGTATTTCAGGAAGGAGACATTGATGCTCCTGGGAGATCAGGTAATGTAATGTAAAAGTATTGGACTTCAGACTGGCCAAGATGCAAGCTGTTCTTAAATTTGATACACAAGTTTCAGTGGAGTGGTAGAGAAAACAAGTCCTGGATTTAGTTAATAAGAAACAGGAAGATAAATAAGTGAGAAATGTTATGTATACATTGTTGGAGAAGTTTTGTTATAAACTGACTAATGAGGAAACATCTGGAAGTGTAGGTATAGTTTCTAGGAAATTTATTTATATAGTATGGGATAAGGGTTATTAGGCAAAAGAAAGAAAAATTTGATGAAGTAGGACTATACATAAAGCATTATAAGAGCTATTTCCCTCGATTTCAAGAGTACACGGGATTCATGGCACATCGAGGAAGTTCAGCAGTTCTAGCAAGAGAGCAACTAATACATGTATTGCTTTAATCAGATTAGTGAATCTGCTGCTGAGAACATGAAGTAGCTCGCTTGTTTGCTTAAATTTTCTCATTGAAATACAAAGCAATGTCCTGAGTCGAAAGAGTTAAGAAAGTAAAGAGGACATAAAGGATCATTCTCAGAGATTAGAAGTGATGACTGATTAGAGAAAGTAGAAGCATTGCAAGGTATTTCAAAGGTTTTGCCTAAGATTTGTGGTCATTTATTTAGAGTAAGAATAATCAGTATGGTTAACAGTCTTTTTCTCATCTACTTGCTTTTGCTCAAATTTGGGCATGGAGAATCAAAACCATAAAAAAAGATTTGAATATGATATTGATGTAATTATTCAATTAAAATATAATTCAAGAATTTAGATTTAATATATAGGCAGACAGATGCTGCAACCGGGTTATTGGATGACTGAGTACACACTTTTTAAAGCCTTGTTCTTCAATTTGCTATATTAATAAATTAGCTCTGATCTAAAACTTAAGAAGTGGTGGCAGAAAGCCTATCTTCCCCCATGGGATCTAAAAATATACCTAAGATATGATATTAGTACCCAATTTATTTCAAATGATTGATTCCAATATTGCCCTTGATATTTCAGAAAATTGGGGTTAATTGGGTAACTCTAATTATTGAAATATATAATTGTGGCCTTTAATTTATTAATTTTGAATACTTCAGCAACTTCTTAGTTTCACATTTCTTATCAACATGTAACTAGTATTAAATATTATCTACAGTATACTTATTGTAAAGTGTTCTTAATGTAACAATTTTAGCATTGTTATGTGCTGTTACATAAGATGTCATCTTGTTTTAAAACATTTTTAATAGAAAAATTTTATTTAGTGTTCTAACAGAATTTACTTTTATTAAAATTCTTAATGATCTCTAAGTTCAAATTCTTTTTGTAAGAAACCTTATATAATTTGTGAAAGTTGTCAGAATTAAAATGCAGTCACTAATGTTGAGAAAACCCTGACAAAGAGAGCCAGGGAAGCCCATGAGAGAGGGTTCTCATGCTTGTATGAGTGATAACAAAAATGATCACAAAGAACTGAAAAAAACACAACTTTGCACAAAAGCCATTGCAACTTTTTACAAAAAGCATTTTTGCAAAGATACCTGCCCTCCAATTCCATGTTGAATCTCGAACTGGCATCATTCTTGCTACTGATCTTTGTACACAATAATAATTATTTCAAAACAATTGATTAATCCTCCTAATTTTTCTTCTTCAAAAACTTCTTTCTTCCTTTCACCTCCTAAATATGTACATAGGTTACTATGGAATGTGTATTTATACTGCAGTGATTTATTTCCGAATACACATTTTTTCTTTTAGGTAGCCTCTGTTTGTGTGTTGTTTAGGTTGACAAGTTCTAAAGACTAAAATTTGGAAACATGATCTATGTGATCTTAAATTACAGTTTTATTGTATTTACAAAACATTTTCATAGGCAAAATTGTAGTTAATTGTATGGTTTATACTGGGAAGAAAAACTCACTCTTTTTACTATATTTTCATCATTTTTGTTTAAAGAAAAATGTTTATTCTGATAAATTGCATTGTGGTAGAAATCATATTAACACCAAGAAAATCTGTTTATGTATTCTGCTTCCACAGTGGAAGGCTGACTCTTTATATTAGACTATGAGTAACTGAGAACTTAGTAATATTAATGATATTTCAGAGGTAATCAGTGTATGAGTATGCAAGGAGTCATGCCTCTTCCAAACTGTCAGTTTATGTAACTGCCTTGTGGCAAAACCAATATTAATGGCTGAGAATTTTTAATGCCCTAGGGCTCTCTTCATTTGCTAAGACATTATAATCAGCTATGCCAGGCTATATGGCTGCACCTCTGCCAACTCATGAATACATCATTCAAATGAGTGTCATAAACAGACAGAAGTGTTAGTTGCTTCTGTCGTCTAAGCCTTCTGTCAAGAAATAGAATCTGGCTTATTGTTGGGGAGCAAAAGACAAATAGAAATCTTACTAAAATGCAATAAATTAATGACAAACCTAATTGGAGAAATAATCATTAGGTCACTATTCAACTCCACATAGTCTTAACATAATATAAAAAGAACATCGTAACTCCAAATCCAAAGAAGCCTAAAGCCTAAATGATTTACAGGTAATCCATGTTCTTGTGAGCTCACTAAATTTGAAGAGAAAGTAAAATCTATTGTTTTGCTATCAGAAAATGGTAGTCTAACTAGATTATCTATTTCCTAATTATTTTACCTTGTATTATTTCACTTGGTAACTGATGTTTCTTACAAATGATACTGATGTTTTGCAGACAAAAATAAATATATATATTCAATACTATAGGCAAAAAGATGTTTTATTTCAGCAAAAAAGAACAATTCTAGCTTAAAATATACACATTTATAGCAAATTAATAATCTCAGAACATAAAGCCATAACATAATTTTAAATGTGTTTTAAACAATTAAGCCAGCCTACAATTTATATTGTTAAATATACATTGGGTACAAATATTTCAGAATTTACTCCCCTCTTGTCTGGCAAGATTTACCTTTCACTCCACATTGCAGAAAATACATATTTTTATAGGAAATTTCAGGCTGCAGTCACAAATGTTTTAGAACAATATACAATATTAATGTAATTCTTAGTGCTTTTTTATTACTTTATGAGTAAATAGTCATTCATTTTTAAGAATTTTCCAATTAAAATATAGATTTTTAGATACCAAAGAAGAAAAGTACAAGACTTTTAATTTTAAAATAAAATAAAAACCACCGCATGTTCTTACTCTTAAGTGGGACTTTTTACTTTAAAGTGGCATGCTCATTTTATAACTTTTAATTAGTAATATTCAATTGTGATCAAATAAAAAATTGTCTTGAATGGCTGAGATTTTGTAGTGATTATAAATAAGGCTCAAAATGCCAGCCCATATCATTTCTACAGCATTCATTCAGAGAATCCTGAATAGGAGGTTGAAACTATTGCTCAATTTGCAACTTCTCTACCTGCCATCAACAGCTGGGCAATCATTTATAACTATCTTCAGTGAGTAGCAAGTTCATGACAAAGTCAATAATTACAGAATCAAATGAAACATCAATTTCCATTCAAGATTTAATTTGGCAGCGTAGCACTTTGAAAAATAAGACTCTCATATAGTATTACTACAATCCCTAAATTTACAATCTTACTAGCATTTCTGCCTAAGTTAGTATGAATTATCATGTTTGCATTACAATAGTAATATAATCAATATAAAAATTTATTTTTGATAGTAGCCCTCTCACTTAAAAAGAACTGTTGCATATTGTTCAGTTGCTTATGGTTGTTTTCAAAAGATAATACTTCCAATCTCATTGCCTTAACAAATAATACTGCAGAGTTCTGTTGTATTTTGCAAATTTCTGTTTTTTATTGGAAATTAGAATTTTTGATATTTTCTACTTTTAGATAATTTTCTCGGTTATTTATTTATTTATTTTACTTTAAGCTCTGGGATACATGTGCAGAATGTCTAGGTTTGTTACATAGGTATACATGTGCCATGGTGATTTGCTGCATCCATCAACCCATCATCTACATTAGGTATTTCTCCACATACTATCAATCCCCTAGTCCCCCACCCCCTGACAGGCCCCGGTGTGCAACGTTCCCCTCCCTGTTCCCTATGTTCTCATTGTTCAACTCCCACTTATGAGTGAGAACATGTAGCATTTTGTTTTCTATTCCTGTGTTAGTTTGCTGAGAGTGATGGTTTCCAGCTTCATTCATGTCCCTGCAAAGGACATGAACTCAATCTTTTTTTATGGCTGCATAGGATTCCATGGTGTATATGTGCCACATTTTCTTTACCCAGTCTAACATTAATGGGCATTTGGGTTTGTTCCAAGTCTTTGCTATTGCGAATAGTGCTGCAATAAACATACGTGTGCATGTGTGTTAATAGCAGAATGATTTATAATCCTTTGGGTGTATACTCAGTAATGAGATTGCTGAGGAAAATAGTATTTCTAGTTCTAGATCCTTGAAGAATTGCCACACTGTCTTCTACAATTGTTGAACTAATTTACACTCCCACCAACAGTGTAAAAGCATTCCTATTTCTCCACATCCTCTTAAGCATCTGTTGTTTCTTGTCTTTTTAATGATCACCTTTTTAACTGGTGTGAGATGGTATCTCATCGTGGTTTTGATTTGTATTTCTCTAATGACCAGAGATGATGAGCTTTTCTTCATATGTTTGTTGGCTGCATCAATGTCTTACTTTGAAAAGTGTCTATTCATATTATTGGCCCACTTTTTGATAGGATTGTTTGATTTTTTTCTTGTAAATTTGTTTAAGTTCCTTGTAGATTCTGGATATTAGCCCTTTTCCAGATGCATAGATTGCAAAAAATTCCTCCCATTCTGTAGATTGCCTGTTCACTCTGATGTTAGTTTCTTTTGTTGTGCAGAAGCTCTTTAGTTTAATTAGATCCCGATTGTCAATGTTGGCTTCTGTTGCTTTTGATGTTTTAGTCACGAAGTCTTTGCCTGTGCCTGAATGGTATTGCCTAAGGTTTCTTCTAGGGGTTTTATGGTTTTGGGTCTTATGTTTAAATCTTTAATCCATCTTGAGTTAATTTTTGTATAAGGTGTAAGGAAGGGGTCCAGTTTCCATTTTCTGCATATGGCTAGCCAGTTTTCCCAACACCATTTATTAAATAGGAAATCTTTTTTCCATTGTTTGTTTTTGTCAGGTTTGTCAAAGATCAGATGGTCGTAGATGTGTGGTGTTATTCTGTTCCATTGGTCTATATATCTGTTTTGGTACCAGTACCATGTTGTTTTGGTTACTGTAGCTTTGTAGCATAGTTTGAAGTCAGGTAGCATGATGCCTCCAGCTTTGTTCCTTTTGCTTAGGATTGTCTTGGCTATACAGGCTTTTTTTTGGTTCCATATGAAATTTAAAGTAGTTTTCTCTAATTCTGTGAAGAAAGTCAGCGGTAGCTTGTTGGGGATAGCACTGAATCTATAAATTACTTTTGGCAGTATGGCCATTTTCATGATATTCATTCTTCCTATTCATGAGCATGGAACGTTTTGCCATTTATTTATCTCCTCTCTTATTTCCTTTAGCAGATTTAAACATAAAATTTAAAGATTTAAACATAAGACTCAAAACCATAAAAACCTTTAGCAGTGGTTTGTAGTTCTCCTTGAAGAGGTCCTTCACATCTCTTGTAAGTTGGATTCCTAGGTATTTTATTATCTTTTTAGCAATTGTGAATGGAAGTTCACTCATGATTTGACTCTCTGTTTGGCTACTATTGGTATATAGGAATGCTTGTGATTTTTGCACATTGATTTTGTATCCTGAGACTTTGCTGAAGTTATCAGGTTGTAAAGTTTTGGGGCTGAGACAGTGGAGTTTTCTAAATAAACAATCATGTCATCTGCAGACAAAGACAGTTTGACTTCCTCTTTTCCTATTTGAATGCGCTTTCTTTCCTTTGCCTGACTGCCCTGGCCAGAACTTCAAGAACTATGTTGAATAGGAGTGGTGGGAGACAGCATCCTTGTCTTGTACTGGTTTTCAAAGGGAATGCTTCCAGTTTTTGCCCATTCAGTATGATATTGGCTGTGGGTTTGTCATAAATAGCTCTTATTATTTTGAGATATGTTCTATCAATACCTAGTTTATTGAGTGTTTTTAGCATGACAGGCTGTTGAATTTTATCAAAGGTCTTTTCAGCATCTATTGAGATAATCATGTGGTTTTTGTCATTGGTTCTGTTAATGTGATGGATTACATTTATTAATATGTGTGTGTTGAACCAGTCTTGCATCCTAGGGAAGTAGCCAACTTGATTGTGGTGGATAAGCTTTTTAAATATGCTGCTGGATTTGGTTTGTCAGTATTTTATTGAAGATTTTTGTACCAATGTTCATCAGGGATTTGGCCTAAAATTTTTTGGTGTTGTGTCTCTGTGAGGTTTTGGTATCAAGATGATGCTGGCCTCATAAAATGAGTTAGGGAGGAGTCCCTCTTTTTCTATTGCTTGGAATAGTTTCAGAAGGAATGGTACCAGCTCCCCCTTGTACCTCTGATAGAATTCAGCTGTGAATCCATCTGGTCACGGGTTTTTTTTTTGTTTGGTGGGCTATTAATTGCTGTCTCAATTTCAGAACTTGTTATTGGTCTATTCAGGGATTCGACTTCTTTCTGGTTTAGTCTTGGGAGGGTGTATGTGTCCAGGAATTTATCTATTTCTTCTAGATTTTCTAGTTTATTTGCATAGAGGTGTTTATAGTATTTTCTGATGATAGTTTGTATTTCTGTGGGATCATTGGTTATCTCCCCGTTATCATTTTTTTTTTAATGTGTCTATTTGATTCTTCTCTCTTTTCCTCTTTATTAGTCTGGCTAGTGGTCTATTTTGTTAATCTTTTCAAAAAACCAGTTCCTGGATTCATTGATTTTTTTGGAGGAATTTTCACGTCTGTATCTCCTTCAGTTCTGCTCTAACCTTAGTTCTTGACTTCCGCTAGCTTTGAATTTGTTTGCTTTTGCTTCTCTAGTTTTTTTAACTGTGATGTTAGGGCGTGATTTTAGCTCTTTCCTGCTTTCTCCTGTGGGCATTTAGTGCTATAAATTTCTCTCTAAATACCGCCTTAGCTGTGTCATAAAGATTCTAGTACGTTGGTTCTTTGTTCTCATTGGTTTCATATAAGTTATTTATTTCTGCCTTAATTTCATTACTTACGCAGTAGTCAATCAGGAGCAGATTGTTCAGTTTCCATGTAGTTGTGCGGTTTTGAGTGAGTTTCTTAATCCTGAGCTCTAATTTGATTGCACTGTGGTCTGACAAACTGTTTTGATTTCTGTTCTTTTGCATTTGCTGAGGAATGTTTTACTTCCAACTACATGGTCAATTTTGGAATAAGTGCGATGTGGTGCTGAGAAGAATGTATCTTCTGTTGATTTGGGGTGGAAACTTTTTTAGATGTCTCTTGGGTCTGCTTGGTCCAGAGCTGAGTTCAAGTCCTGAATATTCCTGTTAATTTTCTGTCTTGTTGATCTGTCTAATATTGACGTGGGATTGTGTGAGAGTCTAAGTCTCTTTGTAGGTCTCTAAGAACTTGCTTTATGAATGTGGGTGCTCCTGTATTGGGTGCATATATATTTAGGATACTTAGTTCTTCTTGTTGCATTGATCCCTTTACCATTATATAAAGCCCTTCTTTGCCTTTTTTGGTCTTTGTTGGTTTAAACTCTGCTGTATCATAGACTAGGATTGCAACCCCTGATTTTTATTTTATTTTTTTTCTTTCCATTTGTTTTGTAAACCTTCTTCATCCCTTTATTTTGAGCCTATGTGTGTCTTTGCACATGAGATGGTTCTGCTGAATACAGCAGGCCGATAGGTCTTGGCTCTATCCAATTTGCCAGTCTGTGCCTTTTAATTGAGGCACGTAGCTCATTTACATTCAAGATTAATATTGTGATATGTGAATTTGAACCTGTTTTTTTTTTTGATGCTAGCCTGTTCTTTTGCCCATTAGTGAATGCAATTTTTTCATAGTGTCGATGGTATTAACATTTTGGTTTATTTTTGCACTGGCTGATACTGGTTTTTACTTTCCATATTTAGTGCTTCCTTCAGGAGCTCTTGTAAGGTAGTCCTAGTGGCGACAAAATCCCTCAGCATTTGCCTGTCTGTAAAGGATTTTATTTCTCTTTCACTCATGAAGCTTAGTTTGGCTGGATATGAAATTATGGGTTGAAAATGCTTTTCCTTAAGATTGATGAATATTGGCCCTCAATCTCTTCTGGTCTGGCTCGTAGGGTTTCTGCAGAGAGATTCGCTGTTAGTTGGATGGGCTTCCCTTTGTGCGTAGCCTGACCTTTCTGTCTGGCTGTCCTTAACATATTTTCCGTTATTTCAGCCTTGGTGAATGTGACAATTATGTGTCTTGTGGTTGCTCTTCTCAAGGAGTATCTTAGTGGTGTTCTCTGTATTTCCTGAATTTGAACATTGGCCTGTCTTACTAATTTGGGGAAGTTCTCCTTGATAAGAATTTGAAGTGTGTTTTCTAACTTGGTTCCATTCTTCTCGTCACTGTCAGGTACACCAATCAAATGTAGGTTTGGTCTTTTTACATAGTCCCATATTTCTTGGAGGGTTTGCTCATTCATTTTCATTTTTTTTTTCTCTAATCATGTCTTCAGGCTTTATTTCATTAAGAGGATCTTCAATCTCTGATATCCTTTTTTTCTGCTTGATTGATTCAGTCATCAATACTTGTGTATGCTTCACAAAGTTCTTGTGGTGTGTTTTTCAGCTCCATCAGGTCATTTATGTTCTCTAAACTGGTTATTCTAGTTAGCAATTCCTCTAACCTTTTATCAAGGTTCTTAGCTTTCTTGCATTGGATTAGAACATGCTCCTTTAGTTCAGAGGAGTTGTTTATTACCAACCTTCAGAAGCCTACTTCTGTCAATTTGTACAACTCATTCTCCATCCAGTTTTGTTCCTTTGCGGTGAGGAGTTGTGATCCTTTGGAGGAGAAAGGACATTTTGGTTTCTGGAATTTTTAGCCTTTTTGTGCTGGTTTTTCCTCATCTTCATGGATTTATCTATCTTTGGTCTTTGCCATTGGTGACCTTCAGATGGAGTTTTTGTATGGTCATTCTTTTTGTTGATGTTCATGCTATTGCTTTCTGTTTGTTAGTTTTCCTTCTAACAGTCTGGCCCCTCTTCGGAATGTCTGCTGGAATTTGCTAAGGGTCCACTCCCGACCTTGTTTGCCTGGATATCACCAGCGGAGACTACAGAACAGCAAAGATTGCTGCCTGCTCCTTCCTCTGAAAGCTTTGTCCCACCAGATGCCAGCTAGAGCTCTTCTGTATGAGGTGTTTGTTGACCACTGCTGGGAGGTGAGTCCCCATCAGGAGGCATGGGGGTTAGGGACCCACAAAAGGAGGCAGTCTGTCCCTTAGCAGAGCTTCAGCACTGTGCTGGGTAATCCACTACTCTCTTCAGAGCCAGCAGGCAGGAACGTTTAAGTCTACTGAATCTGTGCCCACAGCTGCCCTTTCCCCCAGTTTCTCTGTCCTAGGGAGATAGGAGTTTGATCTATAAGCCCCTGACAGGGGCTGCTGCCTTTCTTTTAGAAAGCCCTGCCCAGAGAGGAGGAATCTGGAGAGGCAGTCTAGCTACAAAGGCTTTGTGGTGCTGCAGTGGGCTCCACCCGGTCTGAACTTCCCTGTGGCTTTGTTTACACTGTGAGTGAAAAACCACCTACTCAAGCCTCAGTAATGGCAGTCCCCCATTCCCCCCACCAAGCTTTAGAGTCCCGGGCTGACGTCAGACTGCTATGTTAGCAGTGAGAATTTCAAGCCAGTGGATCTTTGCTGGGCTCCATGAGGGTGGGATCCACTGAGAAAGAACACTTGGCTCCCTGGCTTCAGCCCCGTTTCCAGGGGAGTGAACAGTTCTGTCTTGCTGGCATTCCAGGCCCCCTGGGGCAGGAAAAAAGTTCCTGCAGCTAGCTCAGTGTCTGCCCAAACAGCCACCCAGTTTTGTGCTTGAAACC
Organism: Papio anubis; assembly: GCF_008728515.1. Lineage (NCBI taxonomy): Eukaryota > Metazoa > Chordata > Mammalia > Primates > Cercopithecidae > Papio > Papio anubis. The sequence goes on from NC_044978.1 coordinate 73,234,397, forward strand.
CAGGGACCTTGTGGTGTAGGCACCCGAGGGAATCTCCTGGTCTGCAGGTTGTGAAGACCATGGAGAAAGCATAGTATCTGGGCCAGATAGCACTGTCCCTCACAGCAAGGTCCCTCAAGGCTTCCTTTGGCTAGGAGAGGAAATTCCCCAGCACCTTGTGCTTCTTGGGTGAGACAATGGCCCAACCTACATCTGCTTGCCCTCCATGGGCTGCACTCACTGTCTAACCAGTCCAGTGAGATAAGCTGGGTACCTCAGTTGGAAATGCAGAAATCAGGAAACTTTTGCATTGGTCTCGCTGGGAGCTGCAGGCTGGAGCTGCTCCTGTTTGGCCATCTTGACTGGGAATGTTCTCTCAGTTTTGAATGAATACAAAACAAATATTTTGCACAGGAAATCTTCATATATTAGACCTGAAGAACTTGTCTCACTCTAGAATTCTGTAAAACAAATGAACTGATGTTCAAGTGGCTTAATTTCAGTGATTCTTATGCTCTCTTTTGTATGTACTAAAATTGTTGGTAACTCTCCAAGAATATAGATTTCCAAAGAAAATCCAATACTGAAGACCACTTTGAATGTATACGAATTACATTGATGACAATAGTCTCTTCTAATCTATAGAGGCTTTTCATGATAATGCAGGCTTTTTATACTAATCTATACATCTCACTCTTAATTCCTGATCAAATATCATGAAATTTCTAACTAGATCACAAGAGCAATGACTTACAGAATGTTGTTTATTATACAAAATAAAGACTTCACAATATTTTAAAATAGCCTCTTGCTCATTAGTAGCTGTAAAGAGCACAAAAATGAGATACATATTTTCAAAGAAAAATAATATCATATTTTTCTATTCCTAATCAATTGGTACATATTTCTTTGGGTAAAAAAAAAAAAATCAAATAAAAATAATGGAACCTCAAATATTAATATAAAATAACACACTAGGTGATATTTTAATACATTTTTAAAAAGGAATAGTGAAATACAAAAAAGGCTAAATTATGTGGCAAGCTATAATAACTGGTATTTTGATATTTTATTCATAGCTTCTTTTCAATCTGCAAATCCCTTTTATATTACAAAAACACGTTATGATTTCAGTAAGTGAACCAATTTTTTAAATTAGTAATATGTAAAATATCCTCAAACATTTTTTCCTGTTTTAAGTTAGATAAGGTTAGGTTAGTAATGTAATATTTTATATAGAATTTGATTATTTCACTTAAAAATACTTTTTAATACAATTCTTAATCTAAGTATAACCAAATTACCTTTCCAATATGATGAGCAAATATTTATTGAAATTATATTGATGCATTTCAGGTAACATAAGTTGAGAATCTATATTTATTTATTATGCCAATTTGTTAGTTTATTGTACATATTTTAACAATATTTTCAGCATATTTTCTAGAGAACTTTTGATGAACTCATTTACTTAATTAATGTGTATGTGTATAACTTATTTATTACTTTAACTAAGAATGGCTTTCTTTTAAGAAAGTGTTGTATCAGGATTATAAGAGTATCAATATTAGAAAATAAAATAAAATGGAAAAATATCAGTATATTAATAGACGTGTTCATAATGTAGCCTATGAAAATTTTTGAAGTAATATCTACAAGCAAAACTATATTTTACAAGTTGAACTATTTACAGAACAACATTTTTCATATGTAAGTAGTTAATAAGTGTTTTTCTCATAAAATTAAACATTTTATGAGAAAATTTGATGAAAGCTTTAAAACAACAAAAACACACATATATAGTGGTCATAATTTCTTTCATAGTTCTGTTTTCCTGAAATTTAACTCTGTATCTAAATTACTTTTCTACATCTATAAATTTTCCAAATGTGCCAGCTATTGAAATTTTAAAATAGTGGCTGGCTTGGCAATGTTTCAATAATTCCACCCACAAAACAATTAAAAATAAATATAGTTAACTAATGAAAAATTGTGTCATCTCTAAATAAAATGAACAATTTAGGATGTATTAAAATTTTTCTAGAAAAACTCATGTAAAATGTAATTATAACTTTTTAATTTTATAAAATAACATATTTAATATTTTCTATTATAAATATATTATTAACTGATATTATATTTATAAAAAGAATGACTCATGCACTGAGAAAAAGAATGTATATTCTGCAACTCTTGGATGAAATGTTCTGAATATGTCTATTAAGTCTTTTGGTCTATAGTGCAGATTAAGTCTAATGTTTCTTTGTTAATTTTCTGTTTGGAAGATCTGTTCAATGCTTAAAGTGAGGTGTCAAAGTATCCAGCTGTGATTGTATTGGGGACTATCTCTATCTTTTGTTCTAATAATATTTTCTTTATATTTCTGCATGCTCCAGTGTTGGGTGCATATGTAGTTAAAATTGTTATATTCTCTTACTGGAATGACTCCTTTATCTTTATATATTGACTTTTTTGTCTCTTCTTGTAGTTTTGGTCTTTAAATCTGTTTTGTGTGATATACATACAGCAACTCCTGCTATTTTCTGGTTTCCATTGGCATGGAATAGCTTTATTCATCCTTTTATTTTTAGTCTAGGTGTGTCTTTATAGGTGAAATGTGTTTTTTCATCAATTCAGCTAATCTGTGTCTTTTGATTGGAGTGTTCAATTCATTTACATTCAATGTTGTTATTGATAAGTAAGGATTTTCTCCTGCCATTCAGTTATTTGTTTTCTGATTGTTTTGTCATCTTCCCTTGCTTCTTTCTTTCCTTCGTGTCTTCCTTACAGTGAAGGTGATTGATTTTTGCTGGTGATATATCAAATTTAGTTTCTTGCTTTTTATTTTTTGTGTCTCCATTGTATGTTTTTTGGTGTCTGGGCATTGAAGAGTTAGGTAGTTACTGTAGTCATCACTGTCTGGGCTTATTTACAACCATCCTTCTTGGGAAGGCTTTCCAGTTATTCAAAATGACTTTGATGTTGTGATCTAAGCTGTTTCTGCTTTAAGCCCAGTAACCCTGTGTTTCTTGCAGACTCATAGAGGTACCACGACAATTATCTTATGCAAGAAATTGAGGCAATAATTAACAGCCTACCAACCAAAAAAAGTCCAGGACCAGACAGATTCACAGTTGAATTCTACCAGAGGTACGAGGAGGAGCTGGTACCATTCCTTCTGAAACTATTCCAATCAATAGAAAAAGACGAAATCCTCCCCAACTCATTTTATGAGGCCAACATCATCCTGATACCAAAGCCTGGCAGAGACACAACAAAAAAAAGAGAATTTTAGACCAATATCCCTGATGAACATAGATGCAAAAATCCTCAATAAAATACTGGCAAACTGGCCGGGCGCAGTGGCTCACGCCTGTAATCCCAGCACTTTCGGAGGCTGAGGCAGGCGGATCACAAGGTCAGAAGATCAAGACCATCCTGGCTAACAGGATGAAACCCCGTAAAAATACAAAAAAATTAGTCAGGAGTGGTGGCGGGCGCCTGTAGTCTCAGCTACTTGGGAGGCTGAGGCAGGGGAATGGAGTGATCCCGGGAGGTGGAGCTTGCAGTGAGCCGAGATTGCACCGCTGCATTCCAGCCTGGGTGACAGAGTGAGACTCTCTCAAAAAAAAAAAAAAAAAAAATACTGACAAACTGAATCCAGCAGCACATCAAAAAATGTATCCACCATAATCAAGTGGGCTTCACCCCAGGATGCAAGGTTGGTTCAACATACGCAAATCAATAAATGTAATCCAGCATATAAACAGAACCAAAGACAAAAACCATATGATTATCTCAATAGGTGCAGAAAAGGCTTTTGACAAAATTCAACAGCCCTTCATGCTAAAATCTCTCAATAAGTTCGATATTGATGGAACGTATCTCAAAATCATAAGAGCTATTTATGACAAACCCACAGCCAATATCATACTGAATGGACAAAAACTAGAAGCATTCCCTTTGAAAACTGGCACAAGATAGGGATGCCCTCTCTCACCACTCCTATTCAACATAGTGTTGGAATTTCTGACTAGGGCAATCAGGCAAAAGAAAGAAATAAAGTGTATTCAGTTACGAAAAGAAGAAGTCAAATTGTCCCTGTTTGCAGATGACATGATTGTATATTTAGAAAACCCCATCATCTCAGCCCAAAATCTCCTTAAGCTGATAAGCAACTTCAGCAAAGTCTCAGGATACAAAATCAATGTGCAAAAGTCACAAGTATTCTTATTCTTATAAACCAGTAACAGACAGCCAAATCATGAACGAACTCCCATTCACAATAGCTTCAAAGAGAATAAAATACCTAGAAATCCAACTTACAAGGGATGTAAAGGACCTCTTCGAGGAGAACTACAAACCACTGCTCAGTGAAGTAAAAGAGGACACAAAAAAATGGAAGAACATACCATACTCATGTATAGGAAGAATCAATATTGTGAAAATGGCCATACCACCCAAGGTAATTTATGGATTCAATGCCATCCCCATTAAGCCACTAATGACTTTCTTCACAGAATTGGAAAAAAATTGCTTTGAAGTTCATATGGAATCAAAAAAGACCCCGCATTGCCAAGACAATCCTAAGTCAAAAGAACAAAGCTGGAGGCATCACGCTACCTGACTTCAAACTATACTACAAGGCTACAGTAACCAAAGCAGCATGGTACTGGTACCAAAACAAAGATATAGACCAATGGAACAGAACAGAGCCCTAAGAAGTAATACCACACATCTACAGCAATCCGATCTTTGACAAACCTGACAAAAACAAGAAATGGAGAAAGAATTCCCTATTTAATAAATGGTGCTGGGAAAACTGGCTAGTCATAAGTAAAAAGCTGAAACTGGATCCTTTCCTGACTCCTTATACGAAAATTAATGCTAGATGGATTAGAGACTTAAATGTTAGACCTAAAACCATAAAAACCCTAGAAGAAAACCTAAGTAATACCATTCAGGACATAGGCATGGGCAAGGATTTCATGTCTAAAACACCAAAAGCAATGACAACAAAAACCAAAATTGACAAATGGGATCTAATTAAACTAAAGAGCTTCTGCACAGCAAAAGAAACTATTGTCAGAGTGAACAGGCAACCTACGGAATGGGAGAAAATTTTTGCAATCTACTCATCTGACAAAGGGCTAATATCCGGAACCTAAAAAGAAATCAAACAAATTTACAAGAAAAAAAAAACCCATCAAAAAGTGGGCAAAGGATATGAACAAACACTTCTCAAAAGAAGACATTCATACAGCCAACAAACCCATGAAAAAATGCTCATCATCACTTGCCATCAGAGAAATGCAAATCAAAACGACAATGAGATGCCATCTCACACCAGTTAGAATGGCAGTCATTAAAATGTCAGGAAACAACAGGTGCTAGAGAGGATTTGGAGAAATAGGAACACTTTTACACTGTTAGTGGGACTGTAAACTGGTTCAACCGTTGTGGAAAACAGTATGATGATGCCTCAAGGATCTAGAACTAGAAATACCATTTGACCCAGCCATCCCATTACTGGGTATACACCCAAAGGATTATAAATCATGCTGCTATAAAGACACATGCACATATATGTTTATTGCAGCACTATTCACAATAGGAAAGACTTGGAATCAACCCAAATGTCCATCAGTGACAGACGGGATTTAGAAAATGTGGCACGTATACACCATGGAATACTATGCAGCCATAAAAAAGATTGAGTTCATGGCCTTTGCAGGGACATGGGATTCAGCTGGAAACCATCATTCTCAGCAAACTATCGCAAGAACAGAAAGCCAAACACCACATGTTCTCACTCACAGGTGGGAATTGAACAATGAGATCACTTGCATACAGGCAGGGGAACATCACACACCAGGGCCTATTGTGGGGAGGGGGGGAGGGAGGAGGGATAGCATTAGGAGATATACCTAATGTAAATGATGAGTTAATGGGTGCAGCACACCAACATGGCACATGTATACATATGTAACAAACCTGCACGTTGTGCACATGTACCCTAGAACTTAAAGTATAATAATAATAATTTAAAAAAAAAAGATCTGATTTTCTGTTCCTGTGTTAGTTTGCTGAGGATGATGGTTTCCAGCTTCATCCACGTCCCTGCAAAGGATATGATATCATTTCTTTTTGTGGTTGAATAGTATTCCATGGTGTATATGTCCCACATTTTCTTGATCTAGTCTAATCTTTATAGTAGAATAATTTAAATTCCTGTGTGTATATATACAGTAATGGAATTGCTGGGTTAAATGATATTTCTGGTTCTAGATCCTTGAGGAATCCCCACACTGTCTTCCACAATGGTTGAACTAATTTACATTCCCACAGTGTAAAAGCATTCCAATTTCTCCACAGCTTCAACCGCATCTATTGTTTCTCAACTTTTTCTCATCATTCTGCCTGGAATGAGATGGTATCTCATTGTGGTTTTGATTTGCATTGCTCTAATGATCAGTGATGTTGAGTTTTTTAACATATGTTTTTTGGCCACATAAATGTCTTCTGTTAAGAAGTATCTGTTCACATGCTTCACACACTTTGATGGGGTTGTTTGCTTTTTTCTTGTAAATTTGTTTAAGTTCATTGTAAATTCTGGATATTAGACCTTTGTCAGATTTTCACTCATAAGTGGAAGTTGAACAATGAGAACACATGGACACAGAGCGGGAATCATCACACACCAGGGCCTGTTGTGTGGTGAGGGGTGAGTGGAAGGAACTTAGAGGATGGGTCAATAGGTGCAGCAAACTACCATGGCACATATATACCTATATAACAAAACTGCATGTCATGAAATAGTTAGGTAGGGAAGTAACATGATACTTTAGGACTAAAAGGAATAAGACACTAAAGCTTAGTATCTTTGTGACCCAGAAGATCTAGATTTGTAAAACTGCATAGAATAAAACTGTCGATTTATTGGTTTATTCCCATAATTATATTTTGATGACTCTAAATACATTCCAAATATTCCGAGACTCATGAGAAAGGATTCTAACTTAGCAAATGCTTAAAAATAACATCTGTTTTTGGTGTTTTAACACTTAATTTTATATGCTGTTCTTTATAAGCTGCAGAACAGCGTCTCAAAATGGTTCTTTTTTTACCAGACGAAATAGTTGTATGTTGCTTCAGTTTCTTTAAATACCTACTGTTCCTTTTGAGACCAAAAATTTCCATCAAGGAAACAAGTCAGCCTGATTGTAACATTTTATGTGTTATATTGCCTTTAAGCACTATGATTGGAGGGCTTTTCTTCAATTTGTTTAATAATCCTTGGTTAAATTAACAAGTATCCAAAGTAAAATAGCTGAGTTACTCGATTCTGTAAGGAGAAGAAAAAGCATTTAATTTCAGAAGATTAACTGAAATGGAAAAGTAAATGAATTAGCAGAAGAATTCATTTAAAGTATCAGAGATATTAAAAAATCTAGGTTCCTTTGGCTATTCAGTATATGAATGCTTAATTATAATTGTTATATGTTGAATGGATATTAGGAATAACTCACCAGGCACCTAAAACTGCCATCATAGTAAAATGAGACAATGTTGAAAAGTAAAAAATATTGTCTGGAATGAAAATATATTCAAGTTAATGCATACTTAAATGTTTTCTATTTAATACTGCAGATTGGTCCTTTGCCCACATTTGTTCAAAACTGTTATTGTAGTATTAGTGTATCCTTTTGGATTGTGCCTTTGTTATGAGTCAATTGAGAAAAGTAGTCCTACAAATGATGTGAAAGTTATTACCATCACAGAATGAATATATAATATTGTTAAAATCAAATACCCACAGAAAAAAAATAATACAATTCTGCCAATAAAAAAAAAAAAAAATGGGAGAATTAGCTGGATTACCATGCAGAGACCCTTGTTCTGTTTCATTAATTTATCCAAAACAGAGGCTGTCTTTGTGTTCTGAGCTGCCTAAAGCTGAGGACGAAGTGACACAAGCACTCCTTTGGCCACCACATCTATGACTACACTGGATTAAACCTGAAGCCAGTGCAGCACTGGATCTCACCCAAGACCTGCTACAACTACTCTCTGGCTACTGCCTATGTTCACTCAAGGCCCTGGAGCTCTGCCATCAGTCAGTGACAAAGCCAGTCAGCCATGTGGGACTAGTATACTTTAATTAACAAGAGTACTTGGGATGTACTGATTGTTCTGTAGCACGTTCACGGGGATTAAGTTTTTCTACTTTGAGGCTATTATAAATAAATACTATAAATAAATTACAAACTTTCTTCTATACATCTTTGGTGTACATAGGTGCTTGTTTCTGTACATATATATAGAAGCGAGATAATTGACTCATAAGAATTGTATATATTTAGCATTAGTATATATATTTTTTGTAGTTTTCAAAAGTGGTTGTAACACTTAACATTAAAAGCAGTATATCAGAGTCTCAGTTACCGCACATTTTCATCAAAGTCGGTATTGTGATTAAAATTTTTTAAAAGCCCTCTGATAGATGTATTAGTATTTAATAGAGACTTTCATTTGCATATTCCTGATGACTAATGATATTGAGAATCATTACATATGCTTACAGGTATTCTGCATTTATTCTTTCATGAAATGAGATTTAAAATGTTTGCTGTTTTTTCTTCAATTGTGTTTTATGACTATTGGCTATTTATTTGTAGGTATACATTATATAATCTTGATACGAGTCCTGACTTCCCTTTTCAGTCATGCCTTTTGGTGACCAAAAATCTCAATTTTAATAAAGTCAAATTTATAAATGTTTCTTTCACAGTTAATCCTTTTTGTATCTTATCAATAAATATATACATTATTGAAGGTCATAAATATATACTTTTTGGTTTTTTTATTTCCTAGGTATATTATTTTATATTTTAGTTTTACCTATGATCCAGCTCAAATTTAATTTTTTACATATGTGTAGGTCTGTATTTGTATCTCTATTTGGTTTATTTAATCTCTTAGCTTATCATTTTGCCAAATTCATGCTTCTTACATAGTAAAAATTTCAAGTAAATTTTGATATTAGGTGACAGTTAGCTGACACTGTTCTTCTTTCATATTTTTATAACTATTCTGATTATTTTACATTTCTAAATGAAATTTAGAATTACATAGTCAGCTTTGAAAAATGCTGATATTTTAATTGGAGTTGCATTCAATTTGGGGAAGACATGAATCTAAATGGTTGAGTTTTCTGATTTATCAGCATGATTATATATCTACTTTTTTTTTGTCTTGCAAACTTTCTTTGGACAATGTTCTGTAAGTTTTAATGTAAAGTTTTAAATTCTTTAAAAATTTAATTTTAATAAGTTGACATTTCTGATAATATTATAAATGGTAGAAAAATATGGGAGTATAAAAAACTTACACAAATTATGATACTGGTATATATACAAGAATAGAAAAGTAGGTCAAAGTAACAAAACAGATGATATTAAAAGTAGACCTACCAGGATTTATATAACTGGTTATAGTTTTGAGAAATGTTAAACATTCATTTTATATATATATATATATATATATGTGTGTGTGTGTGTGTGTATATACACACACATATGCACACATGATATTAATTTAAAAACAGTATTCCTAAGCAAAATATACAGAAGATTACTACAGCCCTATTTTTTTCTTATTGTCTTTCTTTCAGACAAGTGTGCAGTATAATGTACTGTTGACAATTTTCTGTTTGGAGATCTTAAGATTCCCCTGATTAAATATATCTCTTCCTAGTCTATGTCTTATTGTTAACAATATGTCTTATTTGATATTAAGGTCACAAATTGGTGTTTCTTTGTAAATATGAAAGTTTATGGAGACCAAACATATGTAAAATATACAATGTGTGCTGTATTGCATGACTCATCTTAAGCTTAAAAGTGGCACTTGTAATTTCAAGTTTTACATCAAATGGCCTTTGATAGTACTGGATAGAACTCATATTCTATGGGGGATGTGTACAAAATAATGCCCCCAAAGAGATCCATACCCCAATCCTCAGAATTACTGAATATGTTATTTTACATATCAAAAGAGTCTTTGCAGACACAGTTAAGCTTAAGTATATATAGATAGAAAGATTACTCTGGACATTCCAGGTGAGTCCAATGTATCACTTGAACCCTTAAAAGAAAAAAATCTTCTCTATCTACAGAACTAGAGAGATAGCAACATGAGAACTCTCCCCAACATTGCTGGTTTTGAAAATGAAAGAAGGAGTCACAAGTCAAATAATGTAGGTGGCCAATAGAAAAGACAAAAAAATATATTCTCTCTTAGAATCTCCAGGAAAGAGTGCAGTCCTGCTGATGTACTGAGTTTGGCCAAATGAGACCCATGTTAGAATGTTGACTCCTAGAGTCTTACAGTTCTAGGAGTCAGACATGAACAACAATTTGTGTTGTTTTAAGCCACTTAGTTTATGGTAATTTTTTACAGCAATTGAAAGTATATATATGTATATATATGCAAGCAAACACACATGCATACACATACACAAATATGTATACATATACACAAACATATGAATGCACACATATGTGTATATGTGTATGCATGTATACAGGGATATACACATATATACTCATATTTAACATCCATATTTACATCTATCATGTGTTATACTTTCTCAAAGTCAGGTGATATCTCCCTTAAATTCTCTAAGTCTTTTAAGAAAGGAATTCATTGCTGATTTAACACAAAATCAATTTTAATATTGTTCAAATATTTGATTAGTAATATTTGCCAAATTACTACCCTTTTGTGATGCATTATTAATGGAATACACGATATCTATATGTTTTTCACAGCATGCAATTTAAAATGTAAGCTAAAGCATGAACATTGTAAAATGCTTTGAAAAATGTTCAAAGTAATTTTGGATGCCGTGGTAATGGCAAATTGGAACAGATGGCAGATAGAGGATAATCAATCTCAGTTACTTAGACTGAAATAAACTTCTAAAGTAAAGCAGAGTAATTCATCAAGATAGAGAAATATTCATTAAAATCACTGTAATTCCCTCAATTTGATTTTCTATTTAGAAGTAAAGCTTCAGTTGTGCCTGTTGTTTGAACCTGCTCCCAAACAGGAGGATGCCCTATCTAAGCATGTGTTATTGGATTTTAGGCAGATATGAAGCTTAGTATTCTATTTCAGTCTATGTTGCTATGCTGCTATTAAAATATGTATATGACCTAAGAACTCAAATTTGTAAATGTATGCAGCCACATGTATACAATATTATTCAATCATATTAAAATTGATATAGATTTATAAAAAGACTTGAAACAGAAATTTTTTTAAACATTGAAATTAACATAGATTTATATGTGTGTGCATTTAGCCAAACTATACAGTATACTAATATACTGATAATTAACAAATTTATATCATGGTTCATGGAAATACGTATATATGTACATACAGTCATACACAATGAATACACAATTTATTTTGTAGTGAACACACATACAAATTTGTGTACTCAATTGAGAGTATTACACATATAATTATGATATCTGCACCCATATTCCTACTTTCGTTGCATCTATTAAGTATGTTTAGCATTTTCTGAGGGCCAAGAGAAATGTCTTAGCTTTGGCTGAAATAGACTCCAATTCCTGTTTCATAACACTATATAAAAATATTACTATGTGGCTGACATTCTCTTGCTCCACGGTTTTCCCTAACATAGTCGTTAGAGATGGTTTTCTATAGACTTATTAGTCAGTGCATTTACAAATATTTAAATGTTCTATTCAATACATTTTTGCCAATACATTTCTCCTACTGTTTGTGGGAATGTAAAATAATACAATCTCTATGGAAAACAGTATGGAGATGTGTCAAAGAAGTAAATATTGAGCTACCATTTGACCCAGCAATCCCGTTACTGGATATATACCCAAAATGAAAGACATTATCGTATCAAAAGATACATGCACTCAAATGTTTATTGCAGCACTATTCACAATAGCAAAGATATGGAATCAACCTAAATTTCCATCAGTAGAGGACTGGATAAAGAAAATGTTTTATGTGTTTATCACACACACACACCACGGAATACTCTTCAGCCATAAAAAAGAATGAAATCATGTCTGTTGCAGCAGCATGAATAGAACTGGAGGATATTGTCCTAGGTGACATAACTCAGAAACCTAGAAAGTCAAATACTCCATGCTCTCACTTACAAATGGAAGCTAAACAATGGGTACACATGAACACACAGAATGGAGTAATAGACATTGGAAAGCCCATAAGGTGGGAGCATGGGAGGAAGATGAGAGGTGAAAAGTTACCTGTTAGTTACAATGTTCACTATTTGGGTGATGGGTACACTAAAAGCCCAGACTTCACCAATATGCAATATATGCATGTAAGAAGTCTGCATTTGTACCCCCTAAATATATAAACATAAAAAATTTAAAAAAATATGTTTGCCTATTATCTTTAAGGAAGATTTACTTTTGTTCATTATATTTTTCAAATACACAAAGACTCTTACCACAGTGCTACTTTTTCTTTCTAGTTTATTGAGTCCAGAAACACCCATTTTTATAAAATCTCCACTGATTATTTTTTCTTTACTCTTGATAGTGACCAGTGGGAAATGATACAATTGGCCCTCTTTGTTCTCGAGTTCCTAATCCACAGATTCAACCAACTGCAGATTGAAAATATAGTTAGCCCTACATAGTTGCTTCTATACTGAACATATGCAAACTTTTCTCTTGTCATTATAGCCTAAAATGTATGGTACAACAACAATTTACATAGAATTTATATGGTATTAGGTATTATAAATAATCTAGAGATGACTTAAAGTATATGAAAACATGTGCAAATACTACACCATTTTACATAAGAGCCTTGAACATCCACAAATTTTGTTGTCATCAAGAGAGTTAGAACCAATCTCCATAGATAATGAGGATGACTTTGTTTCTTAAGTGGGTAATAAAAACTTGCAGAAATCTTGAAAATACTTTACTCATAATCGGCGTTTGTAAACTTACCATGGTCAAAGTTATATAGTAATGTACACATAAATAAAAATATATTGACAGGATTTTTGGCAAATAAATTATAACCCATACTTTTAAAATAAAACTTTCTAAATACTTTACACTCATGTAAAATAAATAAAATAATGCATCGAGGACTTTATGAATTATCATAAAGCAAAAACACTGGTTAATATATAATCTAGGTTAATAAATTTAGCATTAATAACAATCCTTAAATCCTATCATGCCTACTTTTAGTATCTAGTCATTTAAATACAATATTTCTAGAGAAAACTTATGTAAATACTAAGTGGTCATGAGTGGAAATATTTATTTTGTGCGTTCTTTACAATTTTATTTTTAACATTTTATCTTATTTTAGCTATAGTAGAACATTCTGGCATCTAAATTAATTACTGGTTAGCTTTAGAGTAAGTATAATGTTGCCTTGAAGAAATATTAGAAAATGTGCAAAAGGATCTATTGGGGTGAAAGTAATATGTTTACAGATATAAAATTTTTTAAAGTAGAAAATTTTGAAAAAAAAAATGAGTATTCACAATTGAAAGAATGCTTCAACAAAATCAAGTATAGTAACACAGAGGAAAAAAACTGAAGTTTTGAAGGTAAATTAATTAATTAAATGATTAAATAAAGTATCCAACAGGTCCATCTATCTCTCAAGTAGAATAACTCCTGGATGCATGGACCTGCAGGTCTTATGCACCTGTTCTAACTTTTTGACAATAGGTAACTATATTATAATCTTAAATTTTCATTATCAGTATGGTGAAACTTCCTAGGTTGACATATCTCCTTCATTATTTCAATGGATCTGTTAATCTACGTTATTAATACTCTTAACTGTCTCAAATGAAAGAACACATTTCATATTCAAATTATTTTAAATAATTAATAATGTATGGCTAATTTATCCTGATGTGGAGAAAATTAGAACAAAGTTGAATAAATCTATAAAATACACTATTAATGAAAATTTAACCAATTACAGATGACACCAGCTTACAATGGTTTGACTTAATGATTTTTCAACATTATAGTGGTACGAATGCAATATGCACTCAGTAGAAACTGTACTTTGAGCACTCATACAATTATTTGGTTTTTCACTTTCAGAGCAGTATTTATTAATTTACATGAAATATTTCACATTTTATTATGAAATGTATTTGTGTTAGATGATTTTGCCCAACTGTAGGCTTAGGTAAATGTCTGAGCATATTTAAGGTAGGCTAGGGTAGCCTATAATGTTTGATAGGCTATTTGTATTAAATGCCTTTTTGATTTACAATATTTTCAAATTCTAATAGGTTTATTGGAATATAACCCTCTTTATGCATACAGCTGCATCTTGACAAGATAGGATTATATCCCAATAAACATTTTTTAATAGGCTAAAAGTACAAGGAGGTTTTAGTACACCAAGCAAAATTAACCCAAATAAGACAACCTCAAGACATTTAATAATCAAATTCCAGAAGGTTAAGGATTTTAAAAAGGATCCTAAAGAAGCAAGAGAAAAGAAACAAATAACATATAAAGAAGCTCCAGTATATCTGGCAGGTGACTTCTCAGTAGAAACTTTACAGGCTGAGAGAAAGTGGCATTACAAAAAGTGCAAAAGGAAAACAAAATATTTAATCCTAGAAGAACATGTCCAGTGAAAATATGCTTCATTTCTGAAGGAGAAATAAAGATCTTAACATACAAGCAATAGCTGAAGGATTTCATCAACACCAGACTTTTCCTCCAATATATGCTAAAGCGAGATCTTCAATCTGAAAGAAAAGGACATTAGCAAACAATAAGAGATTATTTGAAAGTACAAAACTCATTGGTAATAGTAAGTACACAAACAAATACAGAATATTATAACACTGTAATTGTGCTATGTACATGACTCATATCTTGAATAGAAAGACCAAAAGAGGAATCCATTAAAAATAATAATGGCAACAACTTTTTAAGACTTAGACAATATAAATATAAACAACAAAAAGTTAAAAAGCAGGCAGAGTTCAAGTGTAGAGTTTTTATTAGTTTTCTCTTTGCTCGTTTGTTAGTTTGCCATTTATTTATAAAAGTTGTGTTATATTGTCATGGGTATAAAACAATGAGTTAGAATATATTATCTGCAATCATCGTGGAAACTTCAAATCAAAATCACACAACAGATAGAGAAAAACAAAGAGCAATAAATTAAAAAAAAAAAAAAAAAACCCACCAGCGAAAAATCAGCTTCATTTTAAGGAAGACAGTAAGGAAGGAAAGAAGAAAAAAAAAAAAAAATCAAAAATAAACAAGACAAATGGCAGCAGTGAGTTCTTACTAATAACAACATTAAATGTAAATGGACTAAACTCTCCTATCAAAAGACATGAACTTGTTAAATAAAGGGAAGAACAAGACCCAACAATCGATTACCTAAAAGAAACACACTTAATCTGTGAAGGTACACATAGACTAAAAATAAAGGGATAGAAAAAGATATTCTGAATACATAAAAACAAAAAAGTAGAAACAACTCTACTTATATCAGAAAAGTAGATTTCAAGACCAAAACTATAAAAAGAGACTAAGGAGGTTATAATATAATGATAAAGAAGTCAGTTGAGCAAGAGGATGTAACAATTGTAAATATATATGCATACATCACTGGAGCACCAACATATAAGGCAAATATTATTAGGCCTAAAGAGAGAGTTAGACCCCCAGCACAATAATACCTGGATACATCAACACCCCACTTTCAGCATTGGATAGAACTTCCAGACAGAAAATCAATAAAGAAACATCAGACCTGTTCTGCACTATAAAACAAATGGACTGAATAGTTATTTACAGAACATTTCATCCAATGGCAGCAGAATACACATTATTTACCTCAGCACATGAATCATTATCAAGGATAAATCATATGTTAGGTAACGGACTTAAATCACTGAAAAAAAATACAGTAAGTGTCTTATCTGACCACAATGGAATAAAACTAGAAGTCAATTACAAGATAAATTTTGAAAACTATACACAGCACATGAATACTAAACAATGTGCTTCTTAATGATCACCAGGTCAATGAAGAAATTAAGAAGAGAAATGAAACGCTTCCTGAAGCAAATGATAATGAAAACAAAACATATCAAAGCCTGTGGGATAGAGTGAAAGCAGTACTAAGAGGAACCTTTACAGCTATAAGCTTCTATATTGAAAAAGTGGAAAAACTTCAAATAAATAACCTAATGATACATCTTAAATAACTAGAAAAGCAAGAGCAAACCAAATCCCAAACTAGTAGAAGAAAATAAATAACAAAGATCAGAGCAGAAATAAACGAAATTGAAATGAAGAAAAAAACACAAAAGAACAACAAAAGGAAAACTATTGTTTTGAAAAGATAAACAATGACAAACCTTTAGTCAGAATAACTGAAAGGACAGAAGAGAGAGAAGACCCAAATAAATAAAGTTAGAGCCGAAAAAGCAGAACTTAAAATTGATACCACCGATGTTCAAAGGATCATTAGTGGCTCGTATGAGCAACAATTTGCCAATAAATTGGAAACCTAAAAGAAATGAATAAATTCCTAGAAATGTACAACCCGCTAAGATTCAACCATGAAAAAATAATTATAATTTTAAAAAGCCCAAATAGACCAATAACAGGTAAAAAGACCAAAGCAATAATAAAAATGTCCCAGCAAAGGAAAGCCTGGGGCTCAATGGTTTCCCTGATAAATTTTACCAAACACATAAAGAGGACTAATACCAATCATGTTCAAATGATTCTGAAAAATAGAGCTGGAGAGGATATGTCCAAGCTCATTCTACAAGGGCAGAATTACACTGACACCAAAACCAGACATAGACAGAACAACGAAACAAGACTGCCTGCCAATATTCCTGATAAACATTGATGCAAAAGTCCCCAAAAAATCCTAGCAAACCAAAACCAACAATACCTTACAAAGATTATTCATAATTACTAAATGGGAATTATGCCAGGGATGCATTGGTGGTTGACCATATGCAAATCTATCAATCAATGGCATACATCATATCAACAGAATGAAGGACAAAAACCACAGGATCATTTCAACTGATGCTGAAAAAGCATTTGATGAAATTCCATATCCCTTCATGATAAAAATCCTCAACAAACTAAGCATAGAAGGAACATACCTCAACAGAATAAAAGCCATATATGACGGACTCACAGCCAGTATCATATCGAATGGGAAATGACTGAAAGCTTTTCCTCTGAGATCTGGAACACAAGAAGGATACCTGCTTTCACCACTGTTGTTCAACATATTACTGAAAGTTCCAGTTAGAGCAATAAATAAGAGAAAGAAATAAAGCCATACAAATTGGAAAAATAGAAGTAAATTATCCTTGACTGCAGATGATATGATCTTATATTTGGAAAGAGCTAAAGGCTCCACCATAAAAACTATTATAACTCATAAAAAATCAGTAAAGCTGCAGGATACAAAATCAACATAAAAATAAGTAGCATTTCTATATGCTAACAGTGAACAATCTGAAAGAGAAATCTAGAAAGTAACCCAATTTGAAACAGCAACAGATAAAACTAAATACTCTGGAATTAATTTAGCCAAAAATGTGAAAGATACGTACAATGAAAACTATAAAATATTGATGGGAAAAAAATTAAAGAAGACACCAAAAAATGGAAAGATATTCTATGGTCACGGATTGGATGAATCAATATTGTTGAAATGTCCACACTAAAAAAGGCCATCTACAGAGTCAGTGCAGTCTGTATCAAAATACCAAGGACATTCTTCACAAAAATAAAAAAAAAAAATCTAAAATTTATATGGAACCATGAAAGACCCAGAATAGCCAAAACTGTTCTAACCAAAAAGAACGAAACAAGAGGAATTACACTACCTGACTTCAAATTATACTACAGAGTCATATAACCAAAACAGCACAGTACTAGCATAAAAATGAACATATAGATCCATAGAACAGAGTAGATAACCCAGAAACAAAATCACACATCTAGAGTGAACTCGTTTTAAACAAAGGTGCAAAGTACCTACGTTGGGTAAAGGAAAGTCTCTTCAATAAATGGTGCTCAGAAAACTAGATATCCATATGCAGAAGCATTAAATATATCCCTATCTCTTGCCATATCAAAAATCAGATCAAAATAAAGACTTAACTCTGAGATATCAAACTATAAAACTACTACAATAAACCATTGGGTAAAATCTTTGGACTTTGGAGTGAGGAAAGACTTCATTAGTCATACCCCGCAAACACAAGCAACTAAAGCCAAAATGGACAAATGAGATCACATCAAGTTACAAAGCTCTGAAGAGCAAATGAAATAATCAACAAAACGAAGAGACAATTCACAGAACGGAAGAATATATTTAAAAACTCCACACCTGACAAGGGATTAATAATCAGAATATATAAGGAGCTCAAACAACTCTAAAATAAAAAACCTAATAATTCAGTTTAGAAATGGGAAAAAGATGTAAATAAATATTTCTTAAAAGAAGACGTACAAATGGCAAGCATGTATATGAAAACATGCTCAGCATCATTGGTCATCAGAGAAATGCAAATCAAAACTAAAATGAGATATTACCTCAACCCAGGTAAAATGGCTTATATCCAAAAGAGAGACAATAACAAACCCTGGCAATGATGTGGAGATAAGGAACCCTTGTACCCTGTTGGTGGAAATATAAAGTCATATAGATACTGTGGAGAAAAGTTTTAAGCTTCCTCAAAATCTAATAATAGAGAGCTCTCATATTATCCAGCGGTCCCATCGTTAGGTATAATATAAAAGCAAGAAATCAGTATATTGAAGAGATATCTGCACTCCCGTGTTTATCAGAGCATTATTCCCAACAGCTAAGATTTGTAAGAAACTTAAGTATCCTTCAGAAGATAAATGGATAAATAAAAGATGGTACTTATACATTAGTACAAGGGAGTATTATTTGGCCATGATAAATAATGAGATCCTGTCATGTACAACAACATTAATGGAACTGGAGGAATTCATTTATTTATTTATTTATTTATTTATTATTATTTTTTATTTATTTTTGAGGCAGAGTTTTGCTCTTGTTGCCCAGGCTGGAGTACAGTGCCATGATCTCCGCTCACCACAACCTCCGCCTCCCAGGTTCAAGCAATCCTCCTGCCAGACATGCATTTTTATACAGGCATACAATGTATACAAAATGCATACGATGCAATACAAAAATATCTCATGTACCCCATAAATATATACACGTACTATGTTCCAACAAAATTCAAAATTATAAAATAAAGGAATCTAATATTGTTTTTAAAATTAAAGAAAATGAGGAAATTGGCGTAAATGTTTATGTTAAGAAGTAGAGTTAAAGCATCACATCTAAGCAGACTATGAGTGAACTACATTTCTAATACAATCATTATGGTCCTAAACATCTTTTACTGGGGCAGAGCAAGTTCCTGATATTTTTTTTAGTGTACCATGCAAATGTGGAAGCCAGAAATTGACATGTATATCATGAAAGATTTGGGAAGAAGATAACTGCAGATTGTGGTAACTTAAGTATTTTTTAACATCTCTTTAGTACAATGCTAATGAAAGTGAAAACAAAATGTTTAAGTAATTTTAGAAATTGAACATGAGGATATTATCCTTTCAGATTTATATATTGCAAACTTTTAATATAAAGACTCTGAAAAATGGAACATGGACTTAGTGTCCATGAAACATTATTTTTACTCTTCATATGTATTCAATTTACTCTGCACAATTTTAAAAAAGCTTTAAGGAATACATGAATATATATTTCATAATTATATTGAACTTTTGAACAAATTGATATTTTAAGTCACTCTGTATGACAGTTCAAGATTATCACCTAATTGTGTCATTATTTAAATGTAATTTTTCATGTAAGTTTGTTATTCTGTTACTGACATCAAAGACATTAATCAAACTGTCTTAGTCGTTTTAAAAAATGACTTTGACATAAATTTTATCTAGTTCATAGAGTGTTATATGAGGCATATGGGAGGCTATAAACAGAGGAGAGTTCCTTACTCTGCCTTATCCATAATCGTTGCTTGTCAACACTAGCATCTGTAGCATGTACTGATTGAACATACTTTTTCCAAAGAAAAGTGAAGTAACAAATCCCACAAGATCAACAGTGTTTAACGAGAATATTGGTATTTTAAATTAAGATTTAACCATCTAACACAAATATCTCATATAATTTTAGTCCACTGCAGAATTTTATGACTATCCTGCTATTCAAAAGATATGTCTTTTCCCTAATCAAATTTTGGATTAATTAATATTGCTTACAAAATGATGTATTCTTTCCCTAGGTTGGCATTCAAATTCATCACACCCTGCATTGTTCCTCGTGAAACCTATTCTAATGCCACTAGTGTCAAATATATCTTAACTAGCACTGATGCTACAATTAAATATTTGTGTATACTTGTGCATGAGATTTAATTTTTTAGTATTGTTTAATCAAATTCAAAATAAGAATAATATTGATTTATATCAGAATTGTGGGTCTTATAAAATATCTATATTGTGTATTAAATAAACATTTAGTGCCCAGAGATATCTCCTGGTTTTTAGCCAATGTGTTTTTCTTAATTTTTGTGGGTGTATAGTGTGTATATATGTGTGTGTGTGTGTGTGTGTGTGTGTGTGTATGAGGTACATAAGATGTTTGAACGGGCATGCAATGTAAAACAAGCACATCATGGAGAATAAGGTATCCATCTTCTCAAGCATTTATCCTTTGAGTTACAAACAATCCAACTGCACTCTTTAAGTTATTTAAAAATGTACAATTAAGTTATTATTGACTTTAGTCATCCTGTAGCACAGTCAAATATTAGTTCTTGTTCATTCTTTCTATTTTTTGTACTCATTAAAATCATCCCCACCCTCCCCCGAGACTCTCACTACCTTTTCCAGCCTAAGATAACCATCTTTCTACTTTCTATCTCCATGAGTTTAATTATGTTAACTTTCACCTCCCACAAATATGTGAGAACATGCTAAGTTTGTCTTTCTGTGCCTGGTTATTTCACTTAACATAATGATCTCCATTTCTATCTACTTTGTTACAAATAACTGGAGATCATTCTTTTTTATGACTGAATAGTACTGCATTGTGTATATGTACCATATTTTTTTAATCCATTCTTCTGTCGATAGACACTTAGGTTACTTCCTAATCCTAGCTATTGTAAACAGTGCTGCAACAAACATAGGAGTGCAGATATCACTTCAATATACAAATTTCCTTTCTTTGGAGTATATATCTATCAGTGGGATTACTGGATCATTTGGTGACTCAATATTTAGTTTTTTGAGGAAACTCCACACTGTTCTTTATATTGGTTGTAAAAATTTACATTCTCACCAACAGTATACAAAGATTCCCTTTTCTCCACATCCTTGTCAGCATTAGTTATTGCCTGTCTTTTGCATATAAGCCATTTTAACTGGGGTAAGACAATATCTCATTTTAGTTTTGATTTGCGTTACTCTGATAATGAATGATGTTGAATATCTTTTCATATGCCTGTTTGTTACCTGTATATCTTCTTTGAGAAATGTTTATTCAAATATTCTCCCCAGTTAGCGATTGGATTATTATGTATTTTTTCTACAGAGTTGTTTGAGCTCCTTATATAGTCTGGTATTTAATCCCTTTTCAGATGGGTAGTTTGCAAATGTTTTCTCCCATTCTGTGGGTTGTCTCTTCAGTTTGTTGATTATTTCCTTTGATGTGCAGAAACTTTTTTTACCTCAATGAGATGCTTTTTACTCATTTTTACTTTTGTTGCCTATGCTTGTGAGGTATTGCTCAAAAATTTTTGCCCAAGCCAATGTCCTGGAGATGTTCCCCATGTTTTCTTCTGGTAGTTGTATAGTTTGATGTCTTAGATTTAAGTCTTTAATCCATTTTGATTTTACTTTTGTATATGGTGAGAGATAGGAGTCTAGTTTTATTCTTCTACATATGGATATCTAGTTTTCCCAGCACCATTTATTGAAGAGACTGTCCTTTCCCCAGTATATGTTCTTTGCATCTTTGTCCTAAGTAAGTTCACTCTAGGCATGTGGATTTGTTTCTGGGTTATCTCTTCTGTTCCTTTAGTCTATGTGTCTGATTTTATGCCAATACCATGTTGTTTTGGTTACTGTTACTCTGTAGTATAATTTGAAGTCAGTTAATGTAATTCCTCCACTTTTGTTCTTTTTAGTTAGGTAAGTTTGTGATATTCTGGGTCTTTTGTGGTTCCATATAAAATATGGGATTTTTTTCTATTTCTGTGAAGAATGTCATTAGTAATTTGATGGAGATTGCATGGAATCTGTAGATGGCCTTGGGTAGTGTGGACGTTTCAACAATATTGCAGCCTATATGGCCTAGATTGTTCTCTAAGTTCATTAGAGACACAGAGCACTGTAGCCCACAGTGACGAGGTTTGTGGGAACTCAAGTTCAGACTGTTGGGATCCTCTGGCTAGGGGTGGCTTAAACACTGTCTCCCTGGGCAGGCATCAGCTGAGTTTGATCTGCTTTTCTGTTCTGTTTTACCAGGACAGCACTCAGTTCAACCCCTGAAAATTGCTGTAATCTCCCTCCTCTAATGCCCAGAGACACTCTCCTCAGCTTGCAGCCTTGCCAGGGGCTGTAAGAAGGGTGGGATTCACATTTTAAGACTGTTTTTTCCATCTTTTCAGTGATACAAAGATAAAACCAAGTAGTATAAGGGCTCACCTGACTTTTGGTTATTCTGAAGTGTCTTTTCTGTGTGGATGGTTATTACATTGGTGTCCTTGAAGAGGGGACTGTCAGTAGAGCCTTCCATTCTACCATCTTGCACTGCTTCTCAGCATAATATCTTGTTTCTTGAACTAGTTTTACCTGCAGTACTTCTTTTACCTGTAGTACTTCTACCCATTTTTCAAGGTTTAGGTCAAATTCCATCAAAAACCAAAGGAACTACTCTTTTTTGTGCTCCCAGGGAAAAGGAATCTTTACTTACTCAACACTGATATCATTAATCAGTACAGAGTTGCCAGTTTGCTTGGGTCAGTCCCGGGTTATTCCTGTTGTATCTATCAGCAGTTGTCCATAGCATCCTTTTTAACTCACAGAAGTAGCCAAGTAAAATGATTAATTACACAGCCTCCTATTTTGTGTCACTCCAGAGCTACCCTCTATACCTTCTTTGGGTGAGAGTTGTGTATTCATTTTTGTTTCTCTAATTAAATTGAAGTATGAGGATAAGATTTCCCAACTTATATGTTTTCAGTTTTTAAATGTCTACATAGCGCCTTGGACATTTTGTAAATTTAGCAAATACATGTTTACTGAGCTATGTTGATTTTGGTTCATAATCGGCATATTTGACATCATTCAAAATATTAAAATGTTTTGACAGTACTTTTATAGCTATAAATTCTGAATATGCATATCAAAAATATGCTTATTCCTTATCCTTATTCCTATTCTTAAAACAGATATATAAATGAGTTCAATAATATGAAAAAAGATAGATTTTAAAAATAATAACATATAATTTAGGAATAATTATTCACAAATATTTATTTTCTTTCCATTTTCTACTAGATTCAGCAGATCCAGAGGTAATTTAAAACAATAACCCTGTGCTTTCATGATCTTAAAGTGAGGTAGATTGATATTGAAAAATGTGCCATTCTTCCATAAATGGTAAATCTAAATAAATGTAAATAATACTAAATGTAAATAATATATTTAAATTAGTATAATTGTTCCATTGGAACAGAACATAAGACAGTGAAACTTGAGAAGGTATTCCTTTTTTTTTTTTTTTTTTTTTTTTGAGACGGAGTCTCGCTCTGCCGCCCAGGCTGGAGTGCAGTGGCCGGATCTCTGCTCACTGCAAGCTCCGCCTCCCGGGTTCACGCCATTCTCCTGCCTCAGCCTCCCGAGTAGCTGGGACTACAGGCGCCCGCCACCGCGCCGGGCTAGTTTTTTGTATTTTTTAGTAGAGACGGGGTTTCACCATGTTAGCCAGGATGGTCTCGATCTCCTGACCTCGTGATCCGCCCGTCTCGGCCTCCCAAAGTGCTGGGATTACAGGCTTGAGCCACCGCGCCCGGCGAGAAGGTATTCCTAAATGAGGTATCATTTACTAAGATCTGGAGAAATAGAATTATGTTTCCATTAGCATAGTGACTTACATACCTTGTAAAATTCTTCCAGTTAATTAAAAAAAAAAAACTTGTGACAATATAAATATGAAGGTATATTGAAAGCCTGTTGATCTTTAGCAAGAAAAGGAATAGTCAGAAGCTATAAATTCAAGACAGGAATAAAGGGGTTGAGTTACTATAATGAGCTACTTACTTTAACAAACCCAAAATCTCAGACTGAAGGCATTAAAAGGTTTTTTATTCCCCTGCAACCATCCCCAGCAAGACAGCTCAATGTAATTGTTTGGTGGTGGAATCCATGTGGTAATTCTAAAAGCCTGACTCCTTCCATGTTGTGTAGATATTCATGAGCGACTTTGAGTCCACTGCAGGAGTCGCTATATCTAGTTTGGTAGCTCACCTGGGAGATTTTTGAGGTTTTAAGGTCCAGGACTGTGTTGCATCACTTTCCACCATATCCCAATTGCAAGAGTTTATCACTCAGAGATAAAATGAAGCTTAGAAAAGCTAGCTTCCAACCAGCAACTCTGTGTTGTGAAAAAAATTGTAAATTTTTTTGGTTAAAACTAGGTTTCTGTTTGTACGTGTTTGATCTAAGTACTGACGTTTGGACACTCAAGTCATGATTTCTTTGGCAATGCAATTTCGTCAAAAATGTTATGAGCTTTTCATTTCTGTTTCGTATGTTTGTTACAGATCCATGCATTTGTAACCACAAGCAAAGTTATTTCCTAGATTGATTTTTCAATTAATTGTGAGTTGCTTTACTCGCTTATCCTCATTCTTCTCTCTCTCTAACTAGTGACAGACGGCATCAGGAATGGGAAGAAAGGGTGTATCATCATTTGATTTTTGATCCAGGGTTGACTCTTGTGTGGATTGTGTTACTCCAAACCTTCTTCAGTCTTAGAACTACATTTGGGATTTCTTAATAGTGACCCTTTGCAACTCTGCTGACACAAAATTTTTGAACTCCATTCCATTGAACTTGTAAAATTACCAAATCCTCAGAGCTCAAAAATTTTAAAACATCTAATACATTGCTAAATGCATTGGTTTGAATCAATACATATCTCACACACTATTTTTAACCTCTAGAGTCTTAGGTCAGCAGACACTTGATCTACCTTCCAACTTCTAATTATCACAGGCAAATTTTTTTCCAAGTGTTTTGACATTTTTTTTAGCATGTCTATACTATAGGTTATGTTGTAGAAGCAAGCAATCTTATACCACAATGGAATAAGATCAATAACATTTATATTTAACTCGTATTATGTGCTAATGGCAATGTGGCTTTGAGTTTGACTTTGCAACATTTTTGCTCTGGGATCAAAGTTAATAACACAGCTACTACTAGGAAGACTTACAGCCATTGTGGTAGAAAGAAACCGAGCTTTGGAGAGTCTAGCACCAGCAAATAAATGTTATAGTTCTGGAGAATATAACATTTTCACTTATAGCTCATTAGATAGGATTAATTCCATGTCCTCATCAAACCATAAAGAGACCAAAAAGATTAACAAAAGGTTGTATGTAGATAGTAAAGGGTTGAGCCAGAGATATTGGAGAACAACAATAATGACTACTACAATAGGTCTCTATTTGTCCTAATTTTGTGACATAGTCTTTTTGAAGTATTGGCCGATGTATGATGCCTACTATTTTTCACCTGATACTAAAGAAATAACTCATTTATCATTATAACACATCAAGTGACCAATTTATGGATTAAATAAAGTAAGGATAGCACTGTTAATGTTAAATCTAAAACATCAGTGACTTTGCAAAAAAAAAAAAAGTTGTTCTTGCCATTAAAACCTAAATCAGTGGTGTGAGATCTCTGATTTAAGGTTATTATACAGAGACACACCCTTAGCATCTTGTGGCTCTGTCACTGTCTAAACATAGACACTGATCTACGAGACAGAAGAAAGAGAATTATTAATCATTTGACAGATTTTTAATGTCAGGGCCTCAAACTTTTATATGTCACTTCTGCACATGTTCCATTGTTGAGAACTTAGTCACATAATCACACCTAAATAAATATACATGGGCAAATGTAATGTGGTCCCTGGTTGATCAATCACACCACAGTAACAATTTTATGTTCTATAAGGAGTACAAAAATAGTTGGTGCAGTATTATCTATCTGTATCCTACATAGCTTCCTCTCTTAACTAAATGCTTGAAGTTTTGAGCTTCTCTTTTGAAGTTTGCACTGGAAAATAATTCAGAAGGTAATGCTTTTTCATGTTAAGGTACCTGATAGGGGACTACCTTATAAAAATGGAACCCCAAAGAGAAACGATTTTATTATAAAATTGAAGAAAAATATTAACTCCTGTGAAAAATGTGTCTTAAAGGAATAAGCCTGCCTGACTCTTGCATCAATTAGAAGGGGAAAAAGATTTTAAGGTAATTTGTGGAGAAAACACGTAAAATATCATGAACTAAACTCAAATGGCTTTTGTGAACTACTTACAAATAAAATTTATGAAAACAGTTTTATTTAAATAAGTTGCTAGTAAACTTAGCCACATTGACAAATGATTTGCAGATTTTCTCTGGAAAAGTACATCTTCAAATCAGACCTAGAAGGATCATAATAGATTAACCCTCCAAGCACTTGGATTCAACGAAAACACATATTATACAATCCAAATAGAATCATAAGTGAGCAGCAACAGAAAAAAATGAATGAACAGAAAACAGGGAAAGACTTATTCTTCCTTTTGGGAAGTTTTACGGAGAATACAATAGAGGTTAATTTATATTCAAATCAAAATTCTAAGCTTAAAGATGAACAAAAGGAAAGCATTAAAAAAAAAAGCTCCAAGATTTAAAAAAATGAATACTTCTTGAAATGTACAATATAATACAAACCATTAAAGCAGCAGAGACTCTTTAAAAGGCACACTAGATAAATTTTAAAAGAGAAATTGTGAACTTGAAAAAAAAAAGATGTAAATACATTAATGAGTACCTTAAAAAAAGATGAAGGAATTGGTAAGCTACCTAGAAGACAATGTGACAAGGCTCATCTACACAATAATTTTATGTCAATAGAATATAATAGACAGAATGGAAAGGGATGGTTTTGCAAAAGATTTTAAACTTTTCCACAATTGCCAAGAGATGTGCAATATAAAATACAAATTTCAATTTTAGGCTCAAAGAAAAAGAGGAAAACACCAATATAGATAGAGAATAAAAATACAACTAGAGAAAAATGATTACCTAATCAAATTTTCAAAAAATTATTAAAAGGAACAGTTCTTTCTCAATAACACCCATAGGAATAAGAAAACACACACATACACACACATGTGCACAGACTTTTTTGAGATGAAATTCTGTAAATATACAAGTTTAGACCAAGAAAACTAGATTTTTAGAAGCAAGTACATAATTAATAATTTTTTTATTTAACAGAAACATGAGAACATTTACTACTAATCTACTTTCATTGCATAAAAAGGGAAATATTCCACAAGTGATGTCTCAGGAAACCGAATAAGCAAACTGATAAACAAAAAGGTAAATGCAAACAAACATTAAGCAAAGCAATAATAATTATTATATCTAATTTTTTAATTTAAAAATAGTACCATATTTACTTATTGAACAGCTCTAATTTTGAAGGGTAGATGATCAGGTTTAAAATATTCTACAGACTTTGTATTATTTAGTTAAGTATACAAATATTAATAAAATTACACCTGGTAAAATGTTATTTTAAATTATATACTATTAAAATAATGGGCATAAAACAGGGAACATATTGAATGAGATCCATATTAAAAGACAAGTGGTAGTTCACTAAAGTGAGGTAGTGGGAAGCAATAAAATGGGAAGAGAACATTTCAAAGAAAATAATTTATGCCACGGTCATATGGTAGAAGAGTTGTCACCTTTTATGAGCAATAAAGAGAATAATTTTTCATAAATGACAGTTCATTTCAATTCAGAAAAACTTCTATGGGGAACAGGTAGAAAAGTTGGATGACAATACACATACATCTCCCCAACTGCCCCCTTAATCATCTCTACTGAGTGCACATGCACACACACACACACACACACACACACACACACACACACTATGTGAAAGTGTTGGAGAACCACCAAGGCAATGAGGACATGAGATTCCGGAATCCTGGGGAGTAGAGAGGCATCAAGGTAAACATTACTTGTTTGGAAATACTGTCCCTTAAGATATTTGTTAATTCTTTTCCAGTGTGGGGCCAAAAGAATAAGAAGCAGAATCAAAATCTTAAAGGATTGGGATAATGAAAGACATGTTTCAGAGTTTTACATAACATGACTATGGCTACAAAATAGGAGTTTAGAGTTAAAGCAGCTAGGATTTGAGAAGTAGCATTTTTGGCAATAAGTGAAGAACACTGAGGTAAACCTTACATTTTACTTCACTTTTTTCCACTAAATTTTTAAGAATGAACAAAAGGACCAAAAACTTACCAGAAAGTCGTAGCTAAGATAATTCAAAAACTGGAATTCAAGGTTCACCAAATAGTAGAGATATTGGCAAACATCATATCCTGAACTTCCATTGAAGGTTTTATTAAGGATACACCCTTAATAAAACCTTATCTTAAGGCAATAAACCAATCTTCACAAAGGCTGAAATACAGCTTCAAATTGACTCGGTTCCATGTGTTGATCTGTGCTTTCTGTAATGGCATGCTAGAAAACACAATTAAACCTTTGGAAGAAGGTAACATTGGACAGGTTTCAAATTATCTCTCCATTTTTCATACAAAATATTCAGTTTTAATTAAAAAATACCAATCATGTTAGTGGACAACTTCAAATGACAAAAAAAAAAAAAAAAAAAAAAGAGGAGGAGAGGAGGAGGAGGAGGACAAAGAGGATGTGGAGATAAGATAATGGAGTTAGCATGCATGAGTTTTAAAATAATATGATTAATTTTTTCAGGAAATAGATGACAAAATGGAAATGGAGACTTTCACCATTTTGGTTTCACCAAATTACTGGCATCCAAAATGGGGACCACAAATAGGGGGTACAGTGCTAACTACTACCAAAACAGAAGAAGAAGAAGGAGGAGGAGAAGAAGGAGGACAAGAAGGAGGAGGAGGAGGAGGAGGAGGAGGAGGAGGAGGAGGAGGAGAAGAAGAAGAAGAAGAAGAAGAGGAAGAAGAAGAAGAAGAGGAAGAAGGAGGAGGAGGAGGAGAAGAAGAAGAAGAAGAGGAGAAAGAAGAGGAAGAAGAGGAAGAAGGGGAAGGGGGAACCTAGGATTTCTGTTTTCAAAGTCAATAAATATAATTCACACATTAACAAAATAAGAAAGAACAAACAACATATGATGACCAAATTTCATATCCATCACGACTAAAACTCTTAGAAAACCAGAGACAAAAAGAAACTTCCTTAACCTCAATACATTTACATAATAAAATATACAAAGCATCAATAAACATATGAATATCTGTAACACATCAATGGTAATAAGGAGAATGCAAACTAGAACTATTCTAACGTATTTCTATAACTTATTAGGCTAAAATTAAAAAGACTAAAAGTACTAAAAGCTGGAGAAGTTGTGAAATAACAGAAGCTTTTATCTACTTCTCAATTAGTACAACCACTTTAGTAAACAGCTTTTCAGCCTCTATGAAAGTGAGTGTGTAAATACACTATGTCCCCAGAGTTTTATACCTGCTTTCATAGATAACACAAACCCATGGATGCATGTATCAAAAGACATGTGCAAGAAGGCTAGCTATAATATTAACTGTACTAATTAAAAATACAAAAGTAACCCAAATGCTCATTAACTATCTACTGAGAAAATAAACTTATTTTATACAGAAGACATAAATCTCATCTTGAATAAAATTTGCCAGAAATAAAATAAGACATAATATATGGTTCCATTTACATATATTTCAAACATAAAGAAAATTAATCTATCATGCATATACAAGTATAGTTACTTCTCAGGAGAGAGTGAGATGACTAGGAGAAAGTATGAGAGGGTTTCTGGGTTGCACTTAAGGTCTATTTCTCAAGAATATTCTGGTTGTTTACATGTGATTACCTCATGAACATTTATCTAGGTGTGTATTTATGACCTGCTCATGTTTCTGAATATACTATTAGCCTTTAGTAAGTGAGTTTATTGAACATAGTGCTGCTCACAGTATCACATTGTGAGAAGTTGCTAGGAAGACAACTAGAGAGCATATCACACAGCACTTCGTGGGACAAATATTAAAGACTTTTTTTTTTTTTTAATGTCTGAGGGCATTGAAGAGACATTTAAATGTTTTAATGAAGGGCTTATTTTTCAGGTAACATTTGCACTTCAGAATTCTGAATGCAGAAATGGAGAATTGACTGGAAGCAGAAAAAGGAGGTTCAGAAGAATAATATTCTAGAAGACATATGAAAATATCTTGGACTAGTTTGTGTGTGTGTGTATCTATATAAGAGGGAGACAGGAGAGAATGTGTTTGCATTGGGAAGATAAATATGAATATTTAATAGACCTAATACAGTTCAGTTTGATAGAGTTCAATGTTGAGCTGAAGTTTGATGGGGTGGAGAAGGACAAAAATAAATTTCTGTCCTGTATAACAGAATAGTTACTCATGTCTTTTGAGTGTAAGTCTTTTTTATCCTTTAGAATGTTGTTTGTGAAGTGTTTTTAAGACAAACAGAGATGCCAAACAGCATATTCCATCATGAGCTCTGAGGTGATAACTAAAATGGTGATATAGATTCGTAAGTTTTATTTCAATAAAGTAAATTTCAAAAGCTAAGATTTGGATAAGATGATCCTGGAAGAGAGTATAAATTGGAAAGAGAAGGTTTTCTAGGTCTGGAGGAACTCAATTTACTGTGGTTTTATTATTGAAACTGGATTTGCACAGGAGACTGAATGGGTGGACAGTGACGTAGAAAAAAGTGATGAGAATATTGTAAAAAAAAAAAAAGTAAATAGAAATAAATGAATCACGGGGGGAGGGGGTATGAACACTCTGTGTAGAATGAGATTTGGACTTACTAACACAGAGGCTATGGCTTTATTTAGTAGTGGGAGCTGCTTAAGTTATTAATTGAGACAGAAGCCAGTTGCAATCAATTACCAGACATGTTGGTAACAAAATAAAAACAGTAAGAATAGGCACATGTTTTGAGAGTGTTAGTCATGAAGGAAAGCTTAGTACAGGTTGACAACAGGAAGAAGTAGGATTCAGAAGTTTTGTTGCTGCTGCTACTGTTATTGATTTTTGAAATAAAGAGAACTGAGAAATGCTCTTAAAAATGAGAAGAATCAAATTGAGAGAACCTGATTGCATATTGAAGAGAAAGAATGGATAATAAGCAGTGGGATAGAAAATAGTTCAAAGAGATCCAAAGCACAGATTGAGGCATTCTCCTTTTAAAGAGGAAGAGGCACTCATCTGCTGTAGCAGGTGGTTAGATTCTAAAATCAATGGGTTTTTCAACTGAAAAAATAAAAATAAAAAGACACTGCCAACCGATTTTTGAATGAATTTTAAATATGACATTTTAATATACAATTTATATCCGAATTTTATGTTGCATAAAATCCTTAAGAAGAAAGCATGTGTATTCAAAACTGCTCAAATAGCATTACATAAATAATTTTAAGAGCACTTTTGCTATATTTACTTAGAGTGAGGCATATTATTTACCTATATTATTTGTCAATCATATTACATACTCCTCACAGTAGTTTATTTAAAAGTGTTGTTTATATTAGTATTTGTATATAGTTTAGACATTTCAGAGTTTATGGGTGAAATACCTGGAAATGAAACAAGATATTTTCTAGGCAGTTAGTTCTTTTAATGAACAGAAGATAAAAATATTTTGTGTCTTCACAATTTTAATAAGATGAAGTATAGTATTTAAGCTAAAAGAATATGAGGATACCATTTATAGGTATAAGTGCTAATTTACATGAAAATAAATGTATTTGTAAGAGTAGCTTTGTTTGTAGATCCATAATCCTTCTAGCCTTTCTTTAGTGGATTTTATGTTATTGATATAAAAAATAATATTTGAATTATCTGATTTCTAAATTGGGAAGGTACAGCATCATGCTGAAAGGGCAATGCTTGCTTCTGTAACTACTAAATTGTCTAAATAATTAGAGTACTACATTCCGATGCTAAAATATTACATCCCCATTTTCTCTGTTACACTCAGATGTTTTAATATATCTACAATCAAGATACCTGTTAAAGAAACATCATTGGAAGTTTTACAACTGCCAGTTAGAGAACATAAATTATTTTGGCCCAATATTTCTTTGATTATGAGTTTTTGAAGTATAGGCCAGATGGATGTGACATGCTCATGCTTCCAAATAATCACCAGAAACGTGCAAGGATATGCAGTAAACTATGGAGGTGGGGGAATTATATAAATATAACAAAATGTAAAAAGCAATGTACATGAATACAATACTTTTAAATATGTATTATAATTGTGCTAACAATCTCAAAGGCATACAAAATTCAAGACTGCAAGTATTGGCTTTAGAAGACAACATGTTAATATAATATGATGATGCAAAACTGCTTATGGACTAATGTGATACAAAAAATTTCTTCCTCAGTGAAGAAAGTTGAGACTTAATTTTTTCTCATAATGCTGAATAAGTCAGTTGTAACTAAATGCTATCCTCAATTAATTTTAACCTCTTTAAAGCTTCTATTAAATAATTTTTAATAGAATCTAGAATATGAAATATAGTACAGTCACTTACATTATGGTTTGACTTACATTATGGTTTTTCAATTTATGATGGTGTAAAAGTGATACGCCTTCAGTAGAAACCCTACTTTTAGTACTCATGCAACCATTGTTTTTTAACTTTCAGTACAGTGTTCAATAAATTCCATGAGATATTCAGTACTTTATTATAAATGGGCTTTATGTTATTTGATTTTGTCCAATTATAGACTAGCTAATATAAGTGTTCTGAGCACATTTAAGTTAGACTAGGCTAATATATGATATTTGGTAGCTTAGGTGCATCAAATGCGACTTCAACTTACATTAGTTTCATCTTATAATGAGTTTATTAGGATGTAATCTCATCTTAAATCAAGGAGAGTCTGTTTTTTATTTCCTTTGTTTGAAATATGTTATTACTAGCATATCCAAGAAATTAGTGGACTAAGCAGGAGAAGTCAAACAAAATTATGATGATTTTTCATGCATAAACTTAGCCTCTATAGAAACGAATAGAAAATTGTAATATATTTATCTCTACCTATGAGCAGCCTACTTAATTATAAAGTTTATCATACAGATATCATTACTTTAAATGTGTGTCATTATGTAAAAAAAAAAAATAGAAAAAAAGTTGGCTTTTAGATGCAAATGGGAATTATTTAGATGTAAGTAAAGGATAATTCAATTTGTATAGGCTATAAAAATAGTCGTATATTGGCTAACTAACTGAAAAGTCTATATCCTGGGTCATCTTTATGACAACACTGATCCATATTGAACAATGCCAGAAAAAGACACATTTTTAAAATTAGCCTACTTGTCTTGTAGAATATGTTCATCTTAAGGCTGGCTTTCTTTATGGTGGAGAATGACTGCCAACAGTCTATTGTGGTGGCATTCATTCATCTTCATATCTTGACATGTGCCTTAGAATATTAATCAAGATTCTTTCCTGGGAGTCACAGTCAGTTTCTCCTGATGTCTCCTTCAACAAAATAAACCTAACACCACCCTTTAACCAATCACTTTGGATACAGGATGAGAGGTGTTAAATTGGATCTGGCCTAAAGCTTCTTCTATATCTTGAGTCCGTATGTAACAAATCGCAACCTAAGTTAGTATATCAAGAAACTGTAACTTAAGAGTTTATTATTTTAACAAGTAGTTGCTTTAACCAATCACAGCAGCTAAGCTTCAGACAACCACAGGCTGCCAACTGATCAGATCATACTGAAATAAGGCAAATGTTAAGCTGTAACCAATCAAGATAATTCTGTAAGTCACTTTTCTCTTTTCTGTTTATAAATACTTCCTGCCCACATTGCTGGGTGGAAATCTATGATCTTATCCTGTTCAGAGTGCTGCCTGATTCGTGAATTTTTCCTTGCTCAAATAAACTCTGCTAAACCTAACTTGTCTGAAGTTTTTCTTTTAAGAGAGGCACTAATCAGATTATTTTTTCAAACAAAAATAGATTACTCAGGGAATTCCAAAGAATAATATAGACAATTTACTAAAAAGTATGTGGAATTCTTGGAAGAAGGTAGAATACCTAAACTAAAATTCCATTACAGTGTAATTAACGAATGTAACTGGACCCAAACTGGACAATGTAGACTATTTACCCTGACATATAGAATTACATTAAACTTTATTTATGCTGCAGAAAAAGATGAAAAATATAGATTAGACTGATGAGTAAATTTTCTATTTGCCAACTATCAAAAAGATATCAATTATGCTTATGGTTTACCTACTGATACATTTTTATGTAACTCTGTGTGTGTGTCAACTGAAAAAGAGAAGATGTTTTGTCATCCCTTTTTAATAAACGAAAAGTGATCAAAATAATAAAAATAAATAAAAACTGACCAAAATAATAAAAAAAATAATAAAAACTGATCAAAAATTCAACTGAAAGATACTTTGATATAAATGTGATAATAAATAGGCCTTGATCAATATGCATTCCTTTATGTTAAGAAAGTTTGCTTTTTGGAATTTTAATATTTAATTTTGAATAATTGATAAAATTATTAAATATTTATTTCATGTTCTTTGATGTTGCTGATTGGAATATTGGATTTTAATTGTCCAATCTGATGTTTCCTTTGCAAGGTTACTTTTAAAATTTCCCCTTTTTACTTTTTTCTACTCTCGAAATTACTTTTTCGAGAGGGAGGTATTATTAAGACAGTGTTTGATAAGCAGACAGGATCGTTTTCAAAACCTGGGAATGCAGGACAAACTATGTAAATTGTCAGCATCACTCATGATCAGGGAAATGCAAATCAGAACCACAATGAGATACCACCTTACTCCTGCAAAAATGGCCATAATCAAAAAATCAAAAAATAATAGATGTTGACACTAATGCGGTGAACATTTTTACACTGCTGATGGGAATGTAAACTAGTACAACCACTGTGGAAAACAGTGTGGAGATTCCTTAGAGAACTAAAAGTAAAACTAACATTTGATGCAGCAACCCAACTACTTGGTATCTACCTAGAGGAAAATAACTCATTATACGAAAAAGATACTTGCACTTGCATGTTTATAGCAGCACAATTCACAATTGCAAAAATGTCAAACCAAGCCAAATGCCCATCAGTCAATGAGTTGACAAAGAAACTGTGATATATATACACACGTATATGATGGAATACTACTCAGCCATAAAAAGGAATCCATTAATGACATTTGCAGTGAAGAGAAGTAATTCAGGAATGGAAAACCAAACATTGTACATTCTCACTCATAAGTGGGAGCTGAGCTGTGAGGATGCAAATGCATAAGAATAACACAATGGATTTTGGGGACTCAGTGAGAAAAGGTGGGAAGGGATTGAGGGACAAAAGACTACAAATTGTTTGATATGTATACTGCTTGGGTGATGGGTGCACCAAAATCTCACAAATCACCACTAAAGAACTTACTCAGGTAACCAAGCTCCATCTGTTCCCCAATAACCCATGGAAATAAAAAAAATTAAAACACACACACACACACACACACAAACTTCTTTGATAGACAAACTTTGGTACCAAACACAAAGAGGAACCTTAATAAACCAGATTGGAGCAATTGTGAAATTCCTTTAACATGATAGAGGTTGCTAACAGTACAGAACAGAAAAAGGCAAAGTGATTCTCAATGAAGAAAGTTCAAGACCAGCAGAATGAAAGTTACTCCTCTATCAAGGGCCAGATTTTCAAGACCTTAAACTGAGACGTGAGCTCATGTTTTCTCATCAACCAAAAAATTATTCAAAGAAGAAAAACCATAAGATATTATAGAAAAAAAAAAGAAACTTGCTCTTATAGAATCCTATTCATACATACACTTAACAAGTAACTGGTAATAACCTTATAAAAATGTTTAGTACTTTTTAAAAAATAAACGAGACCATATTTTGCACTGAAAAGGTCAAAAGTTCTCTTTGGTTAATGTCTGTAGCCTCTGATGAGAAAGTTATATCCTAACTAGAGTTCTACCACAACCTTGGTACCAGGTGCTATTTTTTTTAAAAAAAAGATTGTCAAATCTAATTCCTGTACACACGTAGCATGAATTATCAATCTGGCACTGAAATTAATATAAACAGGCTTTTGCAAACTCAGTGAATTAGAAACTGTCCATATAGTAAGCCTTTTTATAAACAGTCTTAATAAAATAAATACTATCTTTATTGCTGATGAAATACTTTTCTTGAAAAAAATAATGAAACAAAAATAAAATGTTTATGGAATAAAATATTCTGGTGTTAGGAAAATGTGTGTTTTTTTTTTTTTTTGAGACGGAGTCTCGCTCTGTCGCCCAGGCTGGAGTGCAGTGGCCAGATCTCAGCTCACTGCAAGCTCCACCTCCTGGGTTTACGCCATTCTCCTGCCTCAGCCTCCCGAGTAGCTGGGACTACAGGCGCCCGCCACCTCGCCCAGCTAAGTTTTTGTATTTTTTAGTAGAGACGGGGTTTCACCGTGTCA
Source organism: Papio anubis (assembly GCF_008728515.1). NCBI lineage: Eukaryota > Metazoa > Chordata > Mammalia > Primates > Cercopithecidae > Papio > Papio anubis. The sequence continues at coordinate 73,271,411 of NC_044978.1, forward strand.
GCCAGGATGGTCTCGATCTCCTGACCTCGTGATCCGCCTGTCTCGGCCTCCCAAAGTGCTGGGATTACAGGCTTGAGCCACCGCGCCCGGCCGGAAAATGTGTTTTTAATTACTCAAGGTCCACACACATACACACACATGCACACACACATTCTTACTGACAGTAACCAAGTAATGGAAAGACAACGAAAACAATGTATATTTTAAAACATATCAAGTATTGTAAATATATATAGCTGAACTGCTCAACACATAATAGTTTTACAAAAATTCCATCAAAATTAAAACATTAGGCTTTTAAAATAAGGTAAAGTTTATTTTTAAAGTATTTTAAAAAAGTGAAAAAAGGATTAGAAAATTGGTGAAATTTCAGTTATCACCAAGCAAATTATTAGTTGTAAATTTTCAATTTTTCTTTTCCTTCTGCTGTATTGCCTCTTATGTATGTTGTATTCCTGAAAAAAATAAATCTTAAAAATGTAAGAAATTTTTAATTGATTTGCTTATTTTTTTCAAAATAGTTTATATATGTGCAGCAGGAAATTTTGAAAAGTTTAAATATAAACACATTTTTCCATAAAAATAGTGTTAACATTTCCTTTGATATTTGAAATAATTTAGCCAATTTTGCAATCATATATTTTAGTATTTATTTTAAATGTCACCATGAAAATGTTAATTTTGATATTTTACTTATTATATGTAATGCCTTAGGATACATATTTTTAGTTCTAGAAGATGAACAACTTAGAAATAAAATCCATGTATTTTAATTTTATACTTATAACTACCAAGTTATTTTTAACCCCCAAATTCAGGTACTTTGTACTATATTATAATATGAAAACTGTGCTTGTGATAATGCTCTTGGCCTTAAATTTTTTAGAATTTTATTTGCAAAGCATTATGACTTGAGTTTTTTAGCAAATAAAAATACAATAAAGATGGCTTCAAGCTTTTATACCAAGTCTGACATGTAATGATAAATATTAATCTAAAACTTTCCTTAATTTTTTCAGAATATTTTACAACCAAATGGATTTTTTTGAAAACTCTTATCTCATAGATTGATTCAAGCAAAAAATCACCTTTCATATCCCCCTTCAGTCTCCATATACACTCCATAACCTCCAATATGATCCTGTTATACTATTTATGTAGAATCCATTTCTTTTTTTACTATCATGTCATAGAAACATTATTTTGGTCTATAATTTTCATTTTCTTAATAAAATTTTCTTAGATAATTTCTCAAATTCTTAAATTAGAGAAGCTAATTCAAATGTATGATGAGTTAAGAACATCCATATCTTTCTTTTCTATTCTTTTATGGATATTTAGCAATGGTAATTTTGAGATAATATTTTCACCTTTGTTTTACAATCCAACAAGATGACATTAATGGATTGAGTGTAGAGAAACATAATGAAGAACGGTAACATTTCCACTTGATAGTGAAAAAGCTGATTTTAATAAGTTCTAAGTTAATGATAATTGATTAAAAACTTTTCAGTGATTATTTTGAGTTTATCCATATAAGTTCGAGACTAGCTCTATGATTATATAAACATTAATGTGATTCAAAATGTTTTTGTATGGCATTAGATTTACGGGTCAAAAGGTAAATTCAAGAGTAGGAGGAACCTACCTCAGTATACTGAAACTGAGTATAATTAATGAAACCAAAAAATAATTTGTGAATAAATTATTTTTTCTACCTTGAAATTAAATAACGATTTACATGGCCTTTCCAACTTGGTGGAATAAGTGAAATTCAATTATAGTACAACTTCGGTCAAAATTATTCTTGGCCTCACAGCTGTTCTCATATGGTATGTGTTACTTAATGTTTTTCAAAAATGATGATTGATGATATAACAAAAAGTTAAAAATCTAAGCATTTAATTTAAAAAAGATAATGGGACATCATCAAACCAATGAATAGTGTTATTTTATATAAAAATGTTTATTATTTAGTTTAAATTTTAGCTCAAGAGTAGAATTGAAGGATTCAAGCAAGATAACAGAGTTGGAAGCACAGGAATCTGTCTCCCCACCTAGACGACTGCAGTGGCCCAATCTATCTGAGTTTCGTACAGGTTTGAAACTTCTGGGAATAGTCTTGGATGGTAAATTACAACTAATTTTGCTCAAGTTTAGGTTTTAGTACAAGAGCAGCTAACCATCCCACATCTTTAGCACCATGACAAGCAGCCATAACTGTGTTCCATGAGAAGCTCATATGTAGCTTACATAAGCCAGGATATACTAAAAGCATGCTGTTCTCAAAATATTAGAGACAGGTGTGCAGATTCCATATTGCTCTTTCCAATCTCAGAAGTGTAGACAAAAAGTCTGATGGCCATTTTTGTTGCACTCTACCCCTTTGTTGCAAGCCTCTGCATCTCTGCCTGAAATAACTTCCAGAGGATTTAAAGAGCTAGTGTTTCTCCCTATTCTCCATTAATGTTTACCTCTGTCCCTTTTGGGAGCCAGACAGTAAATATGAGAACATTCAAAATTAACTACATATGTGAAGAAAATAAGACCTCATATGCCCAAGGACTAGTGCAGACTCAGGGAAGACAAGAGAAGACCTGAGTTTATACCTCAGGCTACTCTTTAGCATAAAGACAGCCTACAATAATGAAAAATACAAAGCAAACAAACAAAAAACAGCAATCCCTGGGAAAGATGGACAAGCTAATTTTCAGAGTTACCATCACCAAGTTGTTAGATTTAAATGCTCAGTTTTTTACAAAACTTTATAAGACACACAAAGAAATAGAAAAGGCTGGTCTATCCAAAAGAAATAAATACATCAATAAAAACTGATTTTGAAAAAGAACTTCTAGCAAGACTTTAAAGCAACACTCTTAAAAATGCTCAAAAACTAAAGAATGTTTTGAAGAAAATCAGGAAAACAAGGTATGAACAAAATGGAAATATCAAGAAACAGATGGAAAATTTAAAAATAAACCAAAAAGTAATTCTGGAACTGAAAATATGGAAACTACAATGAAAGATCTACAAAAAGGTCGGAAGGCAGATTTGAGCTGGCAGAAGAATAACTCAACAAACTTGAAGATGGGACAATCAGTAAGTCAAAGGGGTGAATATAGAATTATTAAAAAAGCAAAGCTATGTTTATTATTGAAGTTGAGCTGGTATATAAATTTGGTATGTTAAATTTAACTCCCATTTTAAGCACAAAAAACAATAAAATATATACAAAAGTAAATGAGAAGAAAGTTTAAACATTTCACTAGAAAAAAATCAACTAAACACAAAAGAAGACAGTGATTTAGAAAAAGATAGCATAAAGAAAACAAACATAAAATGAAAGAAAGAAGCCTATATGATTAAAAAATAGAAAACAAATGACAAAGATAAGTTCTTCCATTTCCATAATTGCTTACATAAATATAAATGAATTAAACTATCTAATAAGAAGTCTGAAATTGGCACAATAAATAAACAAATATGAATAAATAAACCAAAAATACACTGTCTCCAAGAGACTCACTTTACATCCAAAGACAAAAGTAGATTGAAAATGCAAGGATGGAAAAAGGTTTTTTTGCAAATAGTAACCAAAAGGGGTAGGAATGACTATACTAATATCAGAAAAAATAGACTAAAAAAAAAATTTACAGGATATAAAAAGATCTTTCATTACTATATAATTACTATATAATGAAAGATCCAATAAAGCAAGATGATATAACAATTATAACATTTATGCGTTGAATCACAGACTATCAAGTATATAAAACAAAAATTGACAGAACTAAAGAGAGAAATGGACAATTCTGTGATAACAGTTGGATACTTCAATACTCCATTTACAATAATGTATAGAATAATCCCATAAGTAACAAAATAGAGGATTTAAACAAAGCAATAAGCAAACTTGACATAGCAGATATACACAGAACATGCCATCCAATAATAACAGCATACACATTTTTCTCAAATACACATGGGGCATTTTTCAGAACACACCATATGTTATACCATAAATTAAGTCTCAGTAGATTTTACAAGATAGATATAAAACAAAGTATCTTTTCTGATTACAATAGGATAAAATTAGAAGTAAAACTGGAAAATTCACAAATTTGTGGAAATTAAGCAATACACTTGAACAACCAAACAATTAATGGATTAGAGGAGTAATCACAAGGAAATCAGAAAAACTTAGAAATGAATAAAAAATAATTTTAAAAGTCAAAACTTATGCAGTGCAGCATAGGCAACCCTGAGGAGAAAATTTATAGGTATAAATATTTACATTAAAAAACAAGAACCATCTCAAATCAAACACTTAAGAAGCTAGAACAACAAGAATAAACAAAACCAAACTAGAAAAAAAGAATAAAAATTTAGAACAGAGATAACAAAAATAGAGAATAGAAAAAACAATTTAAAAATATCATTGAAACCAAAATTTGGTTCTCTGAATAAATCAAAAAGATTGATAAACCTTTACTTAGATGGAAAAAGAAAAAATACAGAGAAGATGCAAATTATTAAAAGTATCATTTAAAATTATCATAGTGAAGATGTTACTACTGTTTCAAAAGAAATAAAAATATTATGAGAGTACTATGGCAAATTATATGTCAATAAGTTGGATAAGCTACGTGAAGTAAACAAATTCCCAGAAACACAAAACCTACCAAGAATACATTGCAAAGAAATAAAAAATCTAAATAGACCTATAACTAGTAATGAGATTGCATCAGTGATCAAAAATCTCCTTACAAAGAAAAGAAAAATCCTGCCGTGCCTTTGGATTCATTTTCAAATTCTACCAAATATTACTAGTACTACTAATGATAATAATAATAAACTAACACCAATTATTTTAAGAAACTAAAGAAAAAAAAAACTGAAGAAGAGAGAACATTTCTTACCTACTATGTGAGGCCAGCATTATCATGATACCAAAGTCAAAGACACTACAAAAAAATGAAAATGACATACCAGCATTCCCTGTGGAATTTGATGTAAAAAAATCTTCAACAAAATACTAGCAAAGCTAACTCTGCATCCTACTAAAATATCTATATATCATAACCGTTATGGTTAATATTAGGTGTTAACATGGTGTATTGAGGGATGCCTAGATGGCTAGTAAAGTATTGTTTCTGAGTGTGTTTGTGAGAGCATTGCCAGAGCAGATTGAAATTTGAGTCAGTGCACTGGGAGAGGAAAACTTACCCTCAATTTGGGTGGACACCATCCAATCGGGTGCCAATATGGCTAGAACACAGTAGGTGGAATTGGGGGTAAGCTTGTTTGCTGAGTCTTCTGGCTCTCTCTCTCTTCCCATGCTACACACTGCCTTCGTCTCCTCCTGCCCTTGGGCATTGGAATCCAGGTTCTTCAGTATTTGAACTCCGGAACTTGCATCAGCAGCCTCCAGGGAGCTCTTGGTCCTTTAGCTTCTGACTAAGAGCTGCACTGTCACCTTCCCTCTTTTTGAGGCTCTGGGACTAGATTGAGCCATGCTACTGACTTCTATCGTCTCTGAGCTTGCAGAAAGCCTATCGTGGGACTTTGCCTTGTAATCACGTGAGCCAATTCTCCCTAATAAACTTATATATATATATATATGTATGTATATATATACACACACATATATACATATATACACATATATATACACACATATATATACACACACACACATATATATATGCATGTGTGTGTTTGTGTGTTATATGTTATACAAGTTATATATATATCCTATTGGTCCTATCTCTCTGAAGAACCCTGATTAATACAATAACCAAGCGGAATTTATAATAAAAAGGCAGTTGAATATACAACAATTAACCAGTGTACTATCAGAAATTCACAAATTATGGGGGGAAAAGCAAAGTGTATAATCACTGCAATAGATGCAGAGAAAGCTTTTGACAAAATTTAATACCCTAATAAATACACTTAACAAACTAGGAATGGAAGGAACCTACCTCAACATAATAAAAACTATATATAAAAACTGGCAGCAAACATTGTATCCAATTGTTAAGGATTGAAAGTCTTTTCTTTAAAATCAGGAACAAGGCAAAGGTACCCACTTTTGTCACCTTTATTCAGTACAGTACTGGACACATTAGTAAAAACAACTAGGCAAACAACTAGGCAAGAAGAAAAAAAGCATCCAAATTCGAAGGAAGAAGTCAAATCATTTCTGTTCACAGATGGTATGATCTTCTATGTGGAAATCCCTAAAGAAACTATAAGAACTCATACATTAATTTTAGCAAAATTTCAAATGGAAAGTCATCACACAATTACATTTTCTTTTCAATATGCTAACAATGAAAGATCTGAAAAAAATATACAAAAAATCTCATTTACATTAGCCCCCAAATAAAATACCTAGGAATTAACCAAGAAGGTAAAAGTTTTATACAATAAAAACTACATAGCATTGCTCTAAGAAATAAAAAAAGAAAGAAGTGGAAATATACCTTTATGAATTGTAATACTTAAAACTGCTAAGACATCAGTACTACCCAAAACAAAGTACAGATTAAATATGATCTTTGCCAAATTCCCAATAATTTTTTGCAGAAAAAAAATTCTAAAATTAACATGCACTCTCAGTAGACCACAAATAGCCAAAGCAGTCTTGAAAGAGAAGAGCAAAGCTGGAGGACTTATACTTTCTGATACCAAAAGTCAGTATAATATTACAATAATCAAATCAGTGTGGTACTGGCATAAAGACCTATATACAGACTGATGAAATAGAATAGAAAACCCATAAATAAACCACCACATATACTATTAAATTATTTTTTACAAAGGTGCCAAAATGTGAAAAGGACAGTCTTTTTAACAAATGGAACTGGGAAAATTGAATATCCACATGCAAAAAGGACGTAGACCCTTACTTAATACCATGTAAAAAATTAATTAAACATGGATCAAAGACCTAAATGTGAGACTTAAAATTATGAAGGTCTTAGAATAAACATAGGTCAAAAGTTTCACAACATTAAATTTAGCGTTTATTTCTTAGACATAATCTGAGGCACAGGTAACCAAAGGAAAAATAGACAAATTTGATTTAATAAAAAAGTGCATTAAAATACAATAGCAACAGAATAAAATTGCAACCAAAATAATGGGAGAAAACATTTGCGAATCATAAATCTGATAAGGGACTAATATCCAGGATACATAGAGAACTCCTAAACTCAATAAAAATAACAAAAGAAAACCTCCTTTAAAACATGAGCAGTGTACATAAAAATTTTTTCAAAGAAGATATACAAATGCCCAATGAGCACATAAAAAGATGCTCAATATCAGTAATCATTAGGAAAATTCAAGCCAAACTATACTCGATAGTTAGTTACAGTCATTTATATGACTATCAAAATAAATAACAGCATTATCAAAGATGTGGAGAATTTTGAATCCTTGTGCACCTTGTTGGGAATGTAAAATAGTACAGCTGCTATGGAAAACTGAATGCTGATTTATCAAAAAATTAAAAATAGGAATAACATATGATCCAGCAATTGCACTTCAGGATGTATCCCTAAAAGAATTAAAAACAGAGTCTCCAAGGTATATTTGTATACTCGTGTTCATAGCAGCATTAGTCAGAATAGTAAAAGTGTGGAATCAACCCAAATGTCTATCAACAGACAAATGGATAAGTAAATGATGACATATACATACAATAAAACTTTCAGCCTTTCAAAAGGAAGGAAATTCAGACACATTATACAACATGGATGAACCTTTAAGAAATTATGCTAAGTGAAATAAACTAGTCAAATAATTACAAATACTGTATGATTCCAGTTATACATGTGGAATACAGAATATATAGCAAAGTCCGAACTATGGAAGTAAATGGTGGTTGCTGGGGACTAAGTGGAGAGGGTAATGGGAAAGTATTGTTTAATGGATATAGAATTTTAGTTTAAAAGATAAAAGGTTTATGGAGATGGATAGTGATGATGGTTGCACATTATGCATGTATTTACTGAACAGGACACTGAATCACTGAGAAGTGCATTTATTTAATGGTGGTTAAGATAGTAAATTTTGTGTTATGTGTATTTTACCTACACAAAAACGAATGGGAAAAAAAGCAGTAAAATGAAAGCTGATTTTTTTATCCTACAAAAGATGCAAGCCTGAGTTGCTTTTGAAGTGAAACAATGCCAATTTCTACAGTGGATGGAAGTTTTTCTAGTTTAAAGGAAATATGTTTACACATAACCTTCCTGGCGTCCTTTATCATTAAAACATACAAATGTTGTAGTGTGTGACTGTGCAGTCGAAAAATGCAACAGCTCTTTTTCTAATAAATTGACATTTAATAACCAAAGCTTGATGCTGTACAAATAACAAATTAAAACTTTCATTTATTGTTTATATTTTGGAGGACAAAGTACAATTTGTATTCATCAAATAAGTTGAAAGTTCAGCACCTTTCCTTTCAATAATATTTATTAATGGCATTTCCTGCTAAAATATATATTCACCAGAGAAGGGTGTATCATAATCTTTCTTTAATTGATATGTGTCCAAGGAGTATATTAAGATATTAGAACATCAAATGTATTCAATAAAATATAGACAATGGAATCACATTTCTTTTTTTGTTTGTTTTGCCAAACAATTTCAAAGAACATGAAAGAAGAAAAATGAAAAACATCTATTAAACAAATATGGCTTTGTTGAAGCACAACACAGGTATAGCTTTACTTATAAAATTATTTAATAATACATTTGAGGAGATGGTGTATTATCTCATTAATGTGCTAATGCTTTTGTAGCTTTGTAATAGTTAGGTGCAAAATAATTGCGGTTTTTGCCGATTAAAAGCAATGACAAAACCTGCAATTACTTCTGTACCAACCTAATTCTTGGCAATAGCCATAGCAACTTTGGAAGTTCAGGACTTCTTGGGACTCCTTTTCTTTAACAGGATAAATTCAACTTTTCTTCAAAATCTTGCCTGAATCAAGAGCAAATTTGAGGATAGGGCCAGTGTAGAGCGGCATATAGATTGAGAAACTAACTATAGGTAAAGTGAGAAAGTATTATATGAAAATAAATGTGTTGCAGCTATCTTTCTTTTTTTAATTAATTCAGAATGTAAATATTTCATAATTTAAATAGGAACAATATGAGCGCAGAGAAAAGGATGATTGAATTTGAAGTAAAGAGAAAAGGGAAAAGGAATCATCCAAGTTTCTACATAATCTAATTCTGTTCACCAGGAAGGTAGCCATGAAACGTATTTTGAACAGAATTATTTGTACTTTGTTCATCTTTTTATTTATTTATTTATTTATTTATTTATTTATTTATTTATTTATTTTGAGATGGAGTTTCACTCTTGTTGCCCAGGCCGGAGTGCAATGGCACGATCTCAGCTCACTGCAACCTCTATCTCCCAGGTTCAAGCGATTCTCCTGCCTCAGTCTCCCTAGTAGCTGGGATTATAGGCATGTGCCACCACGCCTGGCTAATTTTTTGTACTTTTAGTAGAAACGGGGTTTCTCCATGTTGTTCAGACTGGTCTCGAACTCCCGACCTCAGGTGATCCGCCCTCCTTGGCCTCCCAAAGCGCTGGGATTACAGGCGTGAGCCACTGCGCCCGGCCTTTACTCATCTTTTTACAGAGTTCTTTCCATGCAGTAATAAATGACTAAATAAAGGCAGGAAGAAATTAACATATAAAGGAATGAAGGAAAGACAAAAACTATAGTTCACCTTATCCAGTTCCACTGCTGGCAGTGAACAAATCTTAATATTGTACTGCACACTTACCTAAGGAAAACTTTACAAAATCATCAATCAGCAGGTGGTATGACATAAATTTTAAAATAATTCAAGATTTTTCTCAAATATTTCCAGCAACCTTCTGCAGGTGTTCTTAATAGAGAAAGTGTACCCATCTGTGAATGTTTACACACAAAAAGCATATAAACAGAGCTGTAGATTCAAAAATGGCCCAACTTTCAGCAGGCTCCTGTTGTGCATATAATCATATTAGATTAATTTTATTTATAGTAGTTTATTGCTCTGTGTATTTATCATGAAAAAAAAACAGTGAGACAGATATGGACACAGCTGTCTGTGATTTAGCATTCAAGTTATTTGGACCAAGTGATTAGCTACTACATACTTTTTTTTAGAAGAAAGATTTTATCAAAGTTATTGACAACCAAAAGCTATAAATGTTGCTGGGTGGCTTTTGCATGTTGTTTCTCATTCATGAAAACCAAAACTGAGTGCCACGGTACCAGTGGCAATTTCTTTAGTGAAAAAATTGCTATGATACTGATTCAGGTCCAGAGATGAATCTGTAGGTTACATAAAATATATAGAGGAGACAGAGAATGAAGCCTTAGAAAATATTTCATTTGCATGGTTCTCATCTCTGTGTTCCCATTAAAGCCATCGGTGTGGATTTTAACCTCTGCCAGCACTGAGTCTGTTAATTAAATTCACAATCTGGGATAAAGATAGGGCATAAGTCATTATTCATTTTATTTAGTTTAATTAATTAGTACATACATTTTTACATCTCTCCAGGTAATTTTAATGTTCAGTCAGAGTTGAGGAGTCCTGCTCTCTATAAAAAATTTGCAAATTATTTTGAGAGAAATATAAAGTATATTAAATACCAAACGTAAGCATTTTAAGAAAAGTAAACAAGGGACTCCAAATTTAATATACAGTTTAAGGAAGAACAAAAATATTCTAGAAAGATATCAAATTAGATATGGTTTAATTAAAGTATAGATTTTAACAAGAAGAAAATCTTTATCCAAGAATGGTAAAATAAGCGTGTTTGAAATCCCAGAGCAAGTCAAGATTAATGGCTTGAGGATGTGAAAGAGAGTAATTTTAAAGAAGAAAAAAAGAATAAAGAAAACTATCTATAATGTATTTATAAATTATGTTGCAAATCTAGTCAATAACAATCACAAAATAAAATATTTAGTGGTGTTGTCCATGTTTCTATTTGCCTCTTAGCTAGAATGTTAGCAGAGTTGATACGATTTTTAAAGCTCTCAACTGACCTGTCCTGTGGGATCCATGGATCCACTCAAACTACCCCTGTCTTCTAGACAACCTATTGTCTTATCTCCACCTACCCATACTCCCCCACTCCTCCATATATGTTGCTGGATATGTCCAGCTGTGTAATTCCTCTGACTTCCCATGATAACATTACTTTTCTCCTTAATGACAGTGACACTCCCAACATTAATGAAAGTATTATTGTTTGATATCTCTGATTGCTATTTGTCAGAAATTGCACCTGTGATTCATAAGCCATACAGGCTCTTGTTAATCAAAGTGTGGCTCAAGAAGCAGAAACATTGACATCACCTAGTAACTTGCAGGTATTGCAATATCATAAGTCCTACATCTGATCTACTGAATTAGAATCTTTAAAATAAAGTTTTAAGTTCATTTATACACAAATTATAACTTGTGTACTTTGATATAGAATATTTGTGTTGAGCCTTGCTGTAAAACTAAATTTACTATTATGTTAGATTATCAGGTTAAAGTATTTTGCTCTATATACCTTCTCAAGAAAGTTCACTCTACTTTGCCATTCATTCATATATTTCAGACACCACTGCTCCTATTTACTTGTTCTCCCAACTCAACATTGTGAGTCTGAGCTTCAGCTCTTAATGCCAATCTTGCATCTGCCTGTCATCATCTGTGCCTGAAACAGTAGACCAAGTTTAAAGAAACACTGAATCCCACAAGATCACCCTTAAAGACTTTATTTCAATGTTGTGAAGTATAAATATCCATAAATCTGAGAAAAATCACTCTAAATCCACCATGCTTGACTTTCCTTTGTAATATATTACTGACTACTCTTCTTTCAAATAATTTTTAATATTTTTATTTATATGTTCTTAATGATTTCTGTTTTCTTCTCTATACTCTCTTTCTCTCCTCAAATCATGGACTTATAGCTCTCTTAACATTGTGCTGCATAATTATAGAACACTTACATGCTCCATCCTCTATCAATGTCCTCTTAAATTGCATACCTGAACTGAAATATGGCCTACTTCCCTAAAATTTTCTTTCCTTACAGCATTCTTAAGGTGAAGATGGTTATTTTTCTTATTTTTATTATTATTTATTTTTTTATTATTATTATACTTTAAGTTCTAGGGTACATGTGCATAACGTGCAGGTTTGTTACATATGTATACTTGTGCCGTGTTGGTGTGCTGCACCCATCAACTCGTCAGCACCCATCAACTCGTCATTTACATCAGGTATAACTCCCAATGCAATCCCTCCCCCCTCCCCCCCTCCCCATGATAGGCCCTGGTGTGTGATGTTCCCCTTCCCGAGTCCAAGTGATCTCATTGTTCAGTTCCCACCTATGAGTGAGAACATGCGGTGTTTGGTTTTCTGTTCTTGTGAAGATGGTTATTTTATAGTATCTCACATATATCAGGGTCATATGGTTATGTCTTCTTTCTCCTCAATGCAAATATCAGATCAATCCTGCTCTGTCTTCTTAAAACTAACACTACTCCCTTGAGACAGATACAATTTCGGTTGTGTGACTATATTTCCATACCCTTGATATCTACTCATTTCTTTAAATGAATAGATTTTTACTTCAGTAAAATTTTGGAATTTGACCTAATCTTTCTTTTCAATGTCATGACCTACTATTATCTGGAATGAATTAAATAGCAGCAAAGACAATCTACACACTATCGAGTCCACTTCATTTCCTTTCTTCTGAACTCAAAAAAAAAAAATCTACTTCCCAAGTAGAACTCCCTACAAACTCACTTATTCATGTCCTGCATTTGGATATAGGGTTTCCCACTCTCAAACTTAATATTGTATCCTTTTTGGTTCCTTACTGAGATACAAAACAACTGTTCTTTGACTTCGACAATATCTCAACACAGTTCAGTCATCTACCTTGTGCATTCTAATCATCCCTTCCTCTTCCCATTCTCCTTCTTGTCAAGCTCAGTTACAAGTTCAATGTTTTCAACACCTTCCCTTACTAACATCTGTTATGTCTTGAATTCAGTAGTTTATAAATCATTTGCATACAGAGCATATGTAAAATTGCAGAACTGAATGAAAAGAGAAAAAAAGATTTGAGACAGGCAGGCTATCTATCTAGTTTTCTGTTTTGATGTGGTTTGGAGAAAAAGAACAAAAGCCCCTACTTAAGCTGTGGATTACCTAACTTCCAGCCAATCACCAACAAAAGACTCAAGAAGCCACTAACCACAAGTTTCCCCTTTGGGGGACTAGGGACTTCCCCAGGGTCCCTTTTACGTGCAGTTAGACTCATATTTCAAATTATAATTAGACCTTCCTCATTTTAACACTAAAAATTATGCCCCAAGATGGAGATTTAAAATGCTAATGATACACGCGATGTAAGTAAAAGCACACCGAGCCACTGCGTAAATGCTAGAAAAAGCCTTCCTATACATGCCCTGACATCATCCCTCCCCCTCGGAAAGCCCTGTGAAATTGATTCCTGCACAACTTTCAGGAAGCAGCCCCAATTTTTTTCCCCTTTTTTTGTGCTGGCTCCCTTGTGCACAAGTTAAACAAACGTTTTCCTCATTGCTGTGTCTCGTCATCTCTCTTGATTTATATCCTGGAAGATTACAAGAACCTAGGGCACTGGCAAAAAGTAGAAACTATCTTGAGTTACCACCTGCAGTTATCTCATTCAACATCGCTTTCAAGGCTACTATGTGCTGGATGCTATAATAGTTAATATGCAAAGTTTTATACCTGAGTCTGTCCAGGTTTAAAAAACCCTGAACAAGTTTATAAAAATTTTGATTTGTACATTTTACAGGATACACAGCATACACAAATGCAGTCTCTGAAAACAGATAAATCAAGAAAAAAGATACATAAGTTCATAAAAGTGATTAATAGGTTATCATCACTCCACTCCTCTGTCTTTCCACTGTGGTCCCAGAGCAGTGTTTTGTTTGTTTGTTTCTTTGTTTTTCCTCACAAAAAAATGGTATTCTTTTTCAGGGAAAACATGGTTGCAAACTATTGACTGAACTTTATTGCACTGCTTTATTATTAAGTCTGTTGTTGTTTTAATATTAAGGAAGAGAGTTGATCTCATATCAATTTGAAAGGATGTGCTAATCACAGCAACCAACTAGCACAGCTTCAAAGAAGGCTTAAAATTTTAGTAAGTGCTTTTACTCAATAACAATGCACACCAGAGAAAAGAAAGTCCTTAGTGGTTCTTCTATGCAAAACCCATATCTGAAGTAGGAACTTAGTTCAGAAGAGATTTGAGCTTAACAAATATTGTCACAACTGATTTATTCTACTTAGAGAGCTAATTCATGTCACTAAATTGTTGATATAGAGAAGTCTTACTAATGAGTAAAACATTATCTCTGAATTATTGCATATTTTAACTCCAAATGTTATCACTATCTCAAAATATATTTTAAGTAGAAATTTCAGTTTCCTTGTACTATTTCAGTTTCCTATTTGTTAATGAACTGCAGGACACTTTTAAATTTGAGAATGTTAAGCTTACGATATGAAAAATATGACATATAATATGCAAATCCAGACAAACATGCACAAAATATGCTAGATAATTTCATTCAAAAGAAACTAGAGATAAAATATAATAACTTCTTTCTCAAAAGAACAAGTAGAGAATAAATACAGATTAAAAACTACACAATAACATCCCAGGGACTAAAACTATAGATAGCAGTGTAGTTCTGCCAAGGGCGTGGGTGTTTATATTACATTGAAATTCATTTCCTGTTGATGGATTTAAGAAAATTATTATATCAGTTCATAAAACTTCTGGTAAAAAGAGTCAAAATACAATGATGTATGCATAATACTCAGCATACCCAGAGTATTATTTAGAATCTCTTTTCATCTAAATGAATTCTAAGAAATTGTATGTCGTTATTAATTTATTTACCATTGTGCTTCTCATCAGTTTATCCTGGTTAACATAATGCCCTAAAGGGAAATATAATGGAATGTATATTTCATGCAGTTAGGAATACCACATAGTGTAAAAACTGTGTTTAAAATATAACAGAGTACACTGGGTATGATAGTGCATGCATGTAATCCCAGCTCTTGGGAAGGCTGAGGCAGGAGGCTCCCTGGAGCCCAATATTTCAAGACCAGCCTGAAACAGAGTGTGACCTCATCTCTAAAATATTATATATATAAAATAATGTATAGATAAATAATTATAATTAAGTAGGAAATGTATTAAATTAGACATAACTTTATTTTTAAATAGTATCTTTATTTTATAAATATATAAATAATATACATACATATAAATATACATGCACACACACATACATACACAAAGATGTAAACTCATTAAAAATATAGGTGATATGTCAAATTTAATAATAGTTTAAGAATATCTTAAATATTTTAAGACTTCTGAGGAATAATTATAAAAGAGTGAATTTACCTCCAAATATCTAAAATAGAAAGTTCTTTATGTTAAAGTATTGAAGTTTTTGTTTTGCTTCATCTCTCTTTCTGACATTATTGTCCTAATATACAGAAACCAGCGTGAAAGTAAAATAAAATAACAAATTTGTTACTCAACATGATTTATTTTGTTTTTTGAATAGCCTGAAGTAAACAGTATTATGAAGAAATTGGCCTTGGACATTATAATTTCAATGAAGTAAACATTCCTGATTTACATTCTCTCAATGTGAAAACGACAATCCATAGGAAAAAAATAAGACACATCTTTGGCCATGTAAGCTTTGTTTTTAAAGTGACAGCATACCAAGATTTTCTGTCACTAAATAATTCAGACACATTTGTATGTCTGAATTGAGAAGCCTAATTCTTGGCCTAATATTCATATTAACATTATTAACCAATGCTTAACCCTGAAAAAACAATCAAGTGGACATTTCCAAATAATCTAGTTGAAAGCTTTATCTCACTGGTACTCTCAGTCTGCTCACAAATATATCATAAAATGTAAAATTGCACAGTTGTAAGAATCAGAAGAGAGTACTCACCTGGACTACCCTCAGATTTACATTTCTCTAAGTCAATCCAAAAGAGCATAGCTCTTAAAAAATTATACAACTGCAAAAAATGATTTAAAATATCTCCAAATATGCCCAGTTGCCTTTGACAAAGCTTTAAAAATTGTTTTGTACATAGAATCTCAGAGCAACACATGCTGAAAGACGTGATTCTTCATGCATCACATAAAGCAAAAACTTTAGACGCTATCTGAGAACAACTTACTTGAGGATAGTAGAAATCGTTAGAAGCATAGACAGTCGAGAATGAATTCCAAAGATTCCAATAGATATAATCATATCAGCTGTGGAAAACTGAAGTAAAAGTTGAACCGATAAACCTGAACATTGATCTATGAGTTTTGAAAATCGAAGTGATATGGAGGATAAACTGGATAAGATGAAAATGATGGCAAGGGGCTCATTTTGTCATAAGGATAGTTTTGGCAATCTTGATTGTCAAAATAAGAAAAAAGAAGGTGAGTAGATGGGGTGGTTTACACAGGAGTGTGTGACAGAATAACTGAATGGGCTAAAGACAAGCAGAAAGGAAAACATAAAAAAGACAATTAATACATAACTCTTCATACTTATAGGGTTCTTATAATGTTTTGATACATGCATACAATGTTAATAATCAAAACAGGGTAATTAGAATATTCATTGTCTCAAACATTTATTATTTCTTTGTGTTCACATTCTAAACCTTCTAGCTGTCTTTAAAATCAACTATAAATTGTTGTTAACTATTGTCACCCTACTGTGCTATGGAACACTAGAATTTATTCTTTCCATCTAACTATATATTTTTTACACAATAATCCACCTCTCTCCATCTCCCCCTTCCTCATGTCCTTCTCAACCTCTGGTAACTATCATTCTACTCTCTTCAGTCTTGAAAACAATTTTTTAAGCTCCCTCATATGAGTTAGTACATGTTATATTTGTCTTTCTGTAACTGACGTATTTCACTTAACATAATATCCTCCAATCTCATCCATGTTGCTGCAAAGAACAGAATTTTGTTTTTTTAATAGCTGAATAATATTACATTGTATATATATACAACATTTTTGTATCCAGTTATCTGTTGAAGGATACTTAGGTTGATTCCATATTTTGGCTACTAAGAATAGTGCTGTAATGAACATAAGAATGCAGATACCTCTTTGATAAAATTATTTTATTTCTTTTGTATTTATTCCCAACAGTAGAATTTCTGGATTATATGACACTTTAATTTTAGTGTTTTAAGGAATACTCCAAACTATTTTCCGAAAAGACCTAAATGTAAGTCCTTAAACTATGAAACTATTAGAAGACAACTTTGAGGAAACACTTTAAGACATTGGTCTGTGCAAAAATTCTTTGTGGTAAGACCTCAAAAGCCCAAGCCACAAAAGCAAACATAGACAAATAGGATTAGATTAAGCCAAAGCCTTCTGCACAGTGAAGGAAACAATAAAGAGAGTAAAAAGCAACCTACAGAATGGGAGAAAATATTTGCAAACTATGTATGTAACAAGGTACTAATAACCAGAATATATAAAAAACTCAAACAACCCAACAGAAAAGAATAATCTAATTAAAAACATGGGCAAATGATCTGAATAAAAAATTCTCAAAAATATATGAACAAATGGGCAAGAAGTGTATAAAAATATCCTCAACATTAGTGATTGTCAAGGAAATGAATATGAAAACTGCAATGAGATATCGCCTCACCCCAGTTAAAATGGTTGTTATATACATATAAAAAAAATAGCCAGTACTGGCAAGGATGCAAAAAGTAGGGAAAACTCATTTCAAAACATAGTGAGTGGTACATTACTTTGCTTGAGTTGCCATAAGAGAATATCCACAAACTGGGCATAAATGACAGAAATTTGTTTTCAAAGTTATGAAGGACAGAAGTCCAAGATCAATGTATCTGCATGGCTCTTTCCTTCTGAAGTCTGTGAGAAACAATGAGTTACATGCCTCATCCCTAGCTTCTGGTGATTTGCTGGCAAAATCTAGTATTTCTTGAATAGTAGAACCACCACCCAATCTGCCTTCATCTTTGATAGTTTTCTCCCTATGTGCAACTGTGTCCACATTTTTTTCTTTTTGTAAGGACAACAGTCACATTGGATTAGGGACCCAACCCACTCCAGTGTAACCTCATCCTAGTTAATTTTATTTACAATGACCTTATTTTCAAATAAGGTTACTTTCTTAGGAGTCAAGGGATAAGACATCAATATATGAGTTTTTAAGTTGACATAATTCAACTTGTACCCACTGTTAAGAAAATAAATAAACCTGCAAGGTATAATTTGAGGTAAATTTTTCATATACATTTAGGAAACAAACAAGAATATGGAATAAAAACTCACATAACTCTAAAATTCCTTTATTAAAAATAAAGGTGAAAATAGGTGAAATAAATAAAATGTAGTTTGTGCTATAACTTTAGGAGACATCTAAAAAGCATTGAACAAGAGTTGAAAATTAAGGAATGGAAAATGATACAGAAAGCAAATGAGATTATCAAGAAAACTGGTGTGTAAATATTCATGTCAGGTAAAAAGGAATTTTTAAAAAGTTTATATTAATAGCACAAACAAAAATACTTCACATTGATTAAATATACAAATTACCAAGAATCTACTGTAATGATAAACACGTATACATTGAAAAATACAGAATTAAATTTATATAAAATTAAAATGGTAAGAAGTGACAAATCTAATATGATAAAATATTCAAAATATCCTTTCAATAGAAAATAATATACTTAAGTACAAAATATTATCCTTTCAATAGAAAATAAAATACTCAAGCATTGTTGAGTAAGATAAATTGCAAGCTTGATTAAATAAATATAATTGAACTTCACCTGAAAATCAGAAAATCAATAATTTTCCTGAAGGCGTATACTATCCTGCAGAGAAGAGTCTTCAAAAAAAAAAAAAAAAGAGGCTGCATTAGCCATCAAATTGAAAGAATTAGGGTCATGACATTCAAAGGAATCTGGAGAGTCAAGATTTTCAGGTATATCAATCCAGATGTTACCATCCTGTATATCATTATTTTTCAATCCCTAACCTTGAAAGAGCAGGCTATTTTCATTGTGACCTTAACCCTTGGAACTTGGCTACACCTGCCATTAAGTCCTGCTCTCCTATGTTCCCTTGGGATCCACAATCATGGATGATATATAAAAGAATCAGGATTAGGCAGAGGGAGAAAAATGCAGTCTCAATGAAGTCCTCAGTCATTCCAGCAGAGGACTCTGGCAGTGAAATGGGTCTTTAGAATTATTCAGATAAAGGACAAATCCTGCATTAATCACAATTGCCTCCAAGTCAACTAGGGAAGTAGGTGTAAACTTGGTTCATGCAGAAACACTCCAGAAATTTCAAAAACTGTATACTTCTTTTGTGGTTAGTTGTTTTTAACAAAAGTGATTCAAAATCTATTTTGAGATATCAAAAAATATCTGCTTACATGAGAAAAGCATCCCAAAATTTCAATAAAATATTAAACATACATTGAGATAAATGAAAGAATTGTCACAATTTATAATTAAGCCATTAAAAATGTTCTAATTTAAATAGACAAAAGGGGCAACAAAAATATTAATTAATATCTATAACCTTCAGACAACGTAATTAATGATCTTAGCATTTTTTAAAACAAATCAATGAAAATTGAGACAATTTCCAATTGTGTTACTTATAAAAGTAATGTCAAATTTAGATTTGGCAGGGAATCAATTCTCACCCATCTCAACTAACACATACACAGCACTAACAGAAGTTTCCCAAACTCTGCTTTGCTTTTCATTACTCAGCAGAGATCAATTTCATGGCTATTTTAAGTAGTGTTGTTACTTAAATGGTAGAAAATAGGTTGGGAAGCCTAAATAACTCATAGCACATAACTAGCAAAGGTAAACCTTTACATTGACAATTTTCTGGGAGGAAAAGAGAAAGCGGAAAAATAGAATAACAGGTTTGTCTTATCCTTCATATTTTGGTTGCCCTAAAGTGACTAACTTTTCGTATGCTAAGCACATTGAATTTAAAAGTGCAAAAAATAATCACATTGAATTATTATTTGAAAATTAGATATATTTCATGCAGACTTTTATTAAAAATGAACATAATCATTTATTAAAATGCAAATTGAGTTCTCATTAAATGCATAGAAATTCTGTCAAAGAGTAATATTATTCAAAATATACTCCTGCATATTTGTTGTTTTCTAATTGCTTTATTTTTATGCAGTGAGATTTTCTTTAATGTTAATTTTAACATTTTTCTGTTTTTCACAGTTCATTCATAATTTTAAATTTTTAAAAACATTACACAGTTTTTTTAGCTAAGTAATCTAACTCAGACTATCTCTCTAACTTTGAAGAAATTGTACTTCTGTCTAGCAACATAATCTTTCATAATTGCTAATTGCTAATTGAAAAAAATATTATTTTATTTCCAGAATGTTCTTGCAAGAGAAGCTAACTCTCCTATTTCTTTGTATTATGTTTATTCTAAGAACTTTTTGTTTTACTGACAATTACTTTTTAAAATGTCCCTTTTGACCTGCTTTTCCAATATTGGTAAATTTTGCAATGCATTTTCAGTTGCTTTTACCTCATAGATTTGTCATACTCCTTAATTTTTGCTTCATATTTTATATATAGCCTTATTCTTATGTGAATGTCTATATCTAGTCCATAGATAGTCTTAAACATTCTCTTCCTTTATATGTTTCTTTAGTCTGTATGATTTTATCTAAAGGTTGCATCATCCATTTATTCCTGTTGCCCTTTGTAAAATGATTCTAGATAAATTACTAGAGAGTCTGCTTCACTATCTTATTATTTTCTCATCATTTTGGCTTTAGTTACATTAACATTTTTCTTACTCATTTCTTAATTGTATTACCCTTTTCCAATATCCACATCTTTCTG
This sequence comes from Papio anubis, assembly GCF_008728515.1. Classification (NCBI taxonomy): domain Eukaryota; kingdom Metazoa; phylum Chordata; class Mammalia; order Primates; family Cercopithecidae; genus Papio; species Papio anubis. The sequence continues at coordinate 73,292,471 of NC_044978.1, forward strand.
TAATTATTCAGCTTTGTGTAACAAGGCATATTATTAAATATATGTGTAACTAATGCCAGGGAAATCCTGCACAGAGGAATATAGAGAACCAAATTAGAATGTTTCTTGCTATATAATTTTTATTAGCAAAAGATTATTGAAGATTACAATGTATAATTTACAGGGATGCTTTGATAGGATATTATGTAGTAATACAGAAGAAATATTATTATATAAAAGCAGAATCAAATAGTAAAAACATAATTCTGGATCAAAAGTAAACAGTAAATACATTTACGTCAAATTGTTCTTTATAAAATGTTTTCTATAGAGATTATTATTTCGTGTGTGTGTGTGAAAATACATATATGGGCAGTGTGTGTGTGCACATGTGCACAAGTACAGAGACAACCATATCCAGCGTAATCAAAAACATAACACATTAAACACAAAGGAAAGGGTGTTGTCAGTAAGAAGAGATTGTTCTAGAGGTAAAAATAGATGTTTAAGAGAAAAATGTTAGACAATAATAATAGCATACCATAAGCCCAGGTATTTGTTCAATGCAATGCTTTAGAATACTAATATTATAAAAGTTCAAAAGTACAACTCCTTTTGGCTTCATGCATTTCTTGTGAATCTTTCATTAATAGTATGGTGATTTCTTAGATGTTTCATGATTCCTCCCAAGACTTTCTTCCTCTTCCTTCTTTTCTTATAGGCCCTATACAGAATTCAAATAAAAGTCATCAATTCTTTTGCTTTTCATCTCCTTTTCATTGCAGATTTGAAAATCACTCACCCACCCTGCCAAAATGTGCCAAATATTGACATAGTCTTGAAAAGTTTGCATCTTTTCTTAAAGTATAAATTATTTTTCTGTTTTAAGGGGAACACAAAATTGTGTCCTTAAACTTAAAAATTAGTCACTTTCATGGCAGCCTACGTAATTATACCGTATCTATGCCTTATCTGTAGGCACTCCTGTTTATCAACTCACACTTTCTCTGCCATAAATGAAAACCATTTGTGAGAGGAAAATCTTATTCCTTCACAATATAATCCCATTTGGCATAACATTTCAATTTTTATACTAAATTTATCTGCTTCTTGTCCTGAAAGATTTTAAAACATATTTTAACCCGATTAAAATTAAAATTACATTCACTTAATGTATATTACTTATTTTAATTTATATTCATTCATAATGAATATTATGTAACATACTTATATGTACATGCATATGAGTATACATAACACCATGATTTATATTAGTTATCAAAGAGTTGTAAATACTATTATTTTTCTATGAAAATAATTATGTCAGGAAACAGCAAAACTTCCCTTTGAGAAGCCACATATCAGTTTCTTGTTTTATTCCTCAATTTCACCTCTTTAGTCTACCTTAGTTACTGAGGTTAAACTGATGGTTTTAGCAGGTTATATGCGTGGTTTTATATTTAAACATGAAAATAGTATATGCTAAGCTGTTCTGATGTTTATTTGTTAAATAATATTTTTCATTACCCAACCAGAATAGACAATTTATGAAATAGACAGAATCATCTGAAAAACAGATTCATAGAAATCATGCACAATTTATTGGTCAACACTGACTTACCAAAAGATATTATAAAACGAAAATTAAAAATAGTTTTTATAGACGTCTCAGATACAATATTTGAGTATGATGAGAAAGACCAAGTAGTAAAAAGTTGAGCCTCTGATGTTAGCCAGTCAATATTATACTTGGTTTAGTCATTTTCTTCTAATAACTGGCAAGCTCTTTACCACTTTAAATGCCCAGCGCAATCTTTTTGTCAAACATGTCGACATGCACAGGTAGAAGAGATGTAGACCGTGCTTGAATGAGCAAGATTCTCTAAGTGACACATGCAAGTAAAACATTGGTTTTAGTCTGCCAGGGCTTTGCAAGAACAAGTAGTTAAGTATTCCTAGACTCTTTGGACCTGTGGCAATGCCAGTTCCAAATTCATTAAGCGGGCATCTGTGTCCAGAAAAAGAAGGTCTGCTGATTTTGTATTTGCTGGCATAAAAACCAAAGCTTATTTACACATTGCTACAGGAAATTAAAGACGAAAAGATTGTCATTCCAAGTAGTTTTGGTTGCTGGTGTTTTGTTATTATCGTTGCTTTGTTTTTATTTGTATTTAGTCCCTAGGGACCTTTGTAGATTTAAATGATCTATAGTGAAACTTATTATTTCTGTATCATTAATTTTACATAAAATTTACATTAAACATATTGTAATATATTTAAGGTAACTAAATAATAAAATGGTATTATTAGTTGGTTTCTTTATGTGTAATTTTAGATATTGCTAGAATAATTTTAGGATTATTACTAAAATAACAACTTTGTTATTTTTCAAGTCAAATAAAAAATTAAGAAATTTGTCTTTAGATATTTTAATCCAGATATATTATAGCTGATACTATTATATGACCAATGTATTTTGATATCATCTTGATACATTTTTTCATAGTAGCCTCAATTTATTCTGCCAACCACAAGACAAGCCAATCAATCTCAAATAAGTAGCAGCCAAACAGGATTATCTCTCAATGGGTTTGCCAAAAATAAAACTGTTAAAGTTGTGCTCCAAAAAATGATACTATTTCAAAATCAGAGATCCAAATTTTACATCACAGTTGACTGCAAATCAGCTCAGTTTAAGTCAGGTGTAGATAAATACAGATAACTTTGCTCAATTGACATTGAAAAAAATGTAGTACATTTAAAAATAACTAAAAGAGTATGATTGAGTTGTTTTAATACAAAACTAAAATGCTTATGGGATGAATATCCAATTTTTCATAATGTGAATATTATGCATTCATGCCTTTACCAAAATATCTTATGTACCCCATAAATATATACACCTATGTACCCATAAAAATTAAAAAAATAAAAAATGCAAATTTAGGAAATATGATTAAAAAGTGATTGATGCTGATTATTTCAGAAATTAAGTTGAAATAAAAATATGTAGACAAAGTAAAAATATTCAACAGTACTTATATGTTTTCAAATTAAGAATTATGTATTTGGAGGATAAGTCAAGAAAAGCCAATTTATATCCTCTCTTTGCACTATATTAAGATTAAATCCCAAACTGAAATCCTTCAAAGTCTTAATAAGAAACAAAGATCAACTGATTTAATCACAATACAATGTAAGCACAGAAAAATGTGTAAAGAGACATGTTAAGTAAAATTGTATAAATGAATTTCAGGAGTTAGTTATATGTTTAACTATGGAAAACAAATTTCTTAAACATAACTGGGAAAATGTGATAAAACATGCAAAATATTACATATCACATAAATAAGTAATTTCAAAATAAATCATACTATATCAGAAAGACACACAACGATAACTTGATGAAACTAAGAGAAAATGGAGCATTCTTTAGAAAATAGAAATATGAAGACTTGAGAAAAAGGAGCACATGGTTCAGAATGTATTTTGGATATAGAAGTGATAAATGTAATAATGTAATCACACAAAAAATAGAAATTTATATGAATATAAATCATGAAAATTTCATCAAATATACCATGTAAAATCAAAAGATAAATTTAATACTTAAAAGTAACCTTTACTATAGCAAAACTAACTACCATATCTTTCAAATATGAATCAGACAAAAGATGGGTGAATTTGAAATATCCAATAATAATCACCAATGGTACTCAAATATGGATATGTGAATTTATAGCACAATTTTTAGTTGAAACTAAAAGATGAAATGACAATAAGAAAAGAGATACATGTATTTCTTGTCTTGGGGTGTTTTTATATCAATCTGCAATTGGACTTTTTAACTCGACAACTGTTGAAAAGACTGTGTTTGAAATCTATAGGAGTACTGATTGATGAGCATATGTTTCTTTACATGGCACTTTTCATATTCAATCTGAGATGAGGATTTCCATTGAATTGAAGGTGATATTCTTTATTTTAAAATCTGTATTTTATGAAAATAAAATAAAATGGCAGTCTGAGAAAAGTGAATTTTATTATATTAGAGACATTTGGGAAGTGATTACATTTTATTTTTATCAGGAGTATTAAATACCAGCCCAGTGCAAATTTGCTTTTCAAGTGTGCTCAAAAGATTGCTGAATATATTCAAATGTATTAATGACAGTATTTGTAAAGAATCTTTTGTAAAATAAATCCTCATTTGAGCATATTTATATTTTTAACAGAGTAGATACAATACGAGTTTTTAAAAATATATCAATTAGAAAAATATTAGTAATGTAATATAACACCCACTATATTGCTATAAAAATGCATACATATTCAGATGCACAAACACACACAAACTATGCATAGGAAGTGGGATGAGGAGGAGGAAGGGGGAGAGAAAATCCACACCAAAAAAGTACAGTCATCTAAAAAAAAGCAAAAAAAAAAAAAATATATATATATATATTATTTTGTTTTTTTGAAAAATATATATATCTAGTTAAAAATAAATGCAAAGTTTTAACAGTAAGTTCAGTAAATATCGTTTATTTCATTCATTTATTAGTATATGAAGGGGATTCTGGGAGAGGAGAGAGAAAAATATGTGAAAAGATTAGTAGAGAATAAAGACACTATACACACACACACACACAACGAGAATTCCAAAGTGTATTAGGGTTCTCTAGAGGGCAGAACTAACAGGATATATGTATATATATATATAAAGGAGTTTATTAAAGATCAAAGGTAAAGTCCCAGGATAGGCCGTCTGCAAGTTGAGGAGCAAGAAAGAAAGTGGTAAATCATTTCAAGTCCCAAAACCTCAAAAGTAGGGAAGCTGACAGTGTAGCCTTCAGTCTGTGGTCAAAGGTCCCAGAGCCCCTGGCAAACCATTGGTGTAAGTCCAAGAATCCAAAAGCTGGAGAACTTGGAGTCTGATGTTCCAAGGCAGAAAGCATCCAACACAGGAGAAAATTGAAAGCTGAAAGACTCAGCCAGTCTGCTCTACCATCTTCTCCTGCTGCTTTATCCTGCTTTATCCAGCTGCACTGGTCAATGATTAAGATGGTGTCGGCCGGGTGCGGTGGCTCACGTCTGTAATCCCAGCACTTTGGGAGGCCGAGGTGGGCTCATTACGAGGTCAGGGGTTTAAGACCAGCCTGGCCAACATGGCGAAACCCCGTCTCTACTAAAATTACAAAATTTAGTGGGGCGTGGTGGCGGTCGCCTGTAATCACAGCTACTCGGGAGGCTGAGGCAAGAGAATCGCTTGAACCCGGGAAGCACAGGTGACAGTGGGCCGAGGCTGCACCACGGCACTCCAGCCTGGGCGACAGAGCGAGACTCCGTCTCAAAAAACAAATAAACAAAACAACAAGAAAAGATGGTGCCCACCCAGATTGAGGGTAGGTCTGCCTCTCCCAGTCTACTGGCTCAAATGTTAATCTCCTTTGGCAACACCCTCACAAACACAGCAAGGAACAATGCTTTGTATCCTTTAATCCAGTCCAATTGAACTCGATATTAACGATCACACAAATTAATGAATGAAAATAAAATACAATGTCATTAACATATTTTGCATAACATGGTCATGATAATAAATTAAGACTAAATAATGTTCTGTAGCATATTTTTGGTTAAGTATCTGAAAGTCACAGATGAAAGTTTCACATATATCTATTCTACATGATTTTTAAAGTTCTTTGAAAACCTTCAAATTTTTAGATTTGTAGTCCCTTTAAAATAAAATGTCTAAATTTTCATCAGGCGACATAGAATTTTATAATTGTAGGTTTGTCCCAATTATTTGCAAATCATGACCCCCAAAATATTATGCTTTGAGCAACTTTTAAACTCAGGACAAAGCCCGCAAGTGTAAAAATTTGCCATAACTTCTTTTCTATAACCCAGATTTTCCTCCAAGTGGATCCTATGAAGGGAAATCCAGTGTTTATTAAACATATTGAAGAGTTTACTCTACCATTTGAGAGTAAGAGGAGAGGTAATCAAATTGTTATAGAGAAGAGTGAGGAAAGAACTTGAATTGAAGCTGGATGTGGGGATCAAAAAGTGGTCACTGATTGCACTAGTTAGGGTTCTCCAGAGAAACAGCACCAGCAGGGTATGTGAGTGTGTGTGGAGAGAGACAGAGAGAGAGAGAGAGAGTTAGAGAGAGAGTTAGAGAGAGAGAGACTTTAACGTATTGTCTTCATATGATTGCAGAGGCTTTGGAAATACATAGTTCAATAAAATAGGAGATTCAGGGAACTATGGCACAACCAAATTGACACACAAAATTAATCTTCACATTTATCAAAGAAAGCAAGAAGTCAATGAGACCAGGTACTGAAAAGCAAGGGGTCAAGAGCTGATAGAGTCTGCTGACTGGGCAGCCAATAAGGAAGTTTGGAGACGATAAATATCTAATCTTAGGTTATGTTTGCAGTTTTCCACAACTATCTTCTACTTCTCCTATGGAATCAACAAAAAATAGCCACTTTATCTACTAACACTTTGTGTGAATGGTGAATAGAATCTAATAAGGGAACTCAAATTGTTATTTTTCTATTGTGTCAGGCTATGGCAAAGAGTGTGATAGTGATAAGTTGTCCATAAAAATCCCTCATAATAACATCTTTATAACTGAATTTGGATGCTCAACCAAAATACATAGCCTATATCAGAGGCAGCCTAGGGGTCTGTCCTTACCAAAGGATGTGAACAGATGAAATCACCAGCTTTAATATAAAATGCATGCTTATTCCATGCTCCATTTTCCCTTCACAACAATAACCTGGAGATATGTAAATTAGATTCAACCATACAAGTGACACAAGTTCTGTCAATGTTTTGGTTTCTTTCGTTCTTAAAAATTATTGAGCAGATCAAGAGTTTATGTTTATGTGGATCATACCTCCTAATATTTTAAATATTAGAAATCAAAACTGAGAATATTTTAAAATATGAGCTTATTAGTTCATTGCAATATCAATGAGCTCATTACATGTTAAAATAAATTGTACATTTTTATGATGAAAACTTATGTTCCAAAACACACAATTGGTAAAAAGAGGAGCAATATTTTACATTTTTCAAATCTGATTAATGTTTGACTTCATAGAAGGCAGTTGAATTTTCATATCTGATTCTTTATTCAACTTGCTAGCAGCATATTATTTTGATGAAAGTATATGAAAAACAAATTGACCACACACAAATACATAGTTGGAAAAAAAGAAAGACTTTAACAGTCTTTTCAGATCATTGTGAGTATTTTTGATAATCTTTCAAAACTTGACAAGTACTAGTTTTTAAAAAATTATTTGTGATATGTAATTACAAATCATGCCACTTAACTTTTTCTACTCCATTACATTAAGCTTTATATTTATATTATTTAGATACATTACAAGTTATTCTTTGAGAAATTGTGGCTTAGTGGGTAATAGGGACCTTCAAATTTTCACACATTTTCTTAGACAATTGCAACTATTCACATTTGTTAATATCTCCACCAGTCTCATCAGAAAAGCCTTTAAGTGTCTGGAAGGTTGCCAAATTTGCAGAAGCAGATATGAGTTTTTCAAACCTCATTATTTTGCTTGAAAGCTCCAATTTTATCATTTGCAAAAAATAATGTCATTTTTCTTTATAAAATTTTACTTTCAAAAATATTTATCATATAACCAAGCTGCACTTATCTTTATATGTTGATGGTTGTTGTTATTTAATAGATTAGTTTTAGAGTACATTGAAATTGAACACAAGGTACAGAAGTTTCTCATTTATACCGTAACTTCACATATGCATGTCATACCCCATTGCCAGCATCCCCACCAGAATGGTGCAGTGTTACAACTAATGAACCTGCATTGACATATCATTATCACCCATACTCCATGGTTTACATTAAGTTTCATTCTTGGTGTTACATATTCTACAGATTTGGATAAGTGTATCATGACTGGTATCCAACATTGTAATATCATACAGAGTCATATCACTGTCCTAAAAAATCCTCCATGTTGTGCTTGTTTATTCCTCCTACCCCTTAATCCCAGGCAACCACTGATTTTTTAAATATCTACATACATTTGTCCTTCCCAGAATGTCATGTAGTTGGAGTAATAGACTATGTCACCTTTTCAGATTGGCTTCCTTCACTCATAAATAGGCTCTTAATGTTCCTCTATGTCTTTTCATAGCTGCTTTCTTTTTAGTACTGTATAAAACTCCATGGTCTGAATGTACCACCATTTATTTATTCATTCACCTACGGAAAGACTTCGTTGTTTCTAAGTTGGGCAATTAAAAAAAAAGGCTGCTAAAACATTCATGTACAGATTTATGTGTGGATATATGTTTTCAACTTCTTCAGGTAAATACCAAGGAGCACAATTACTGGAACATTTGGTAAGACTATGTTTGTTTGGTTTTTTGTTTGTTTGTTTGTTTTGTTATTTTGTTTCTTGAGACAGGTTCTTACTCTGTCATCTAGGCTGGAGTGCAGTGGCCAGATGTTGGCTCATAGCAACCTCCACCTCCCGGGTTAAAGCCATCCTTCAATCTCAGCCTCCTGAGTAGCTAAGAATACAGGCATGTGCCACAACGCCCACCTAATTTTTGTATTTGTAGTAGAGATGGGGTTTCACTATGTTGCCCAGTCTGGTCTCAGAAAGTCCTGAGCTCAAGCTATCCACCTGCCTTGACCTCCTAAAGTGCTAGGATTACAGGCATGAACCACAGCACCTGGCCTATGTTTAGTTTAGTTTAGTTTTAGATTTAAAAAAAAAAAAAAAAAAAAAAAAATTCTCAAATTGTCTTTTAAAGTGGCTGTACTTTCTTTCTTTCTTTCCTTTTTTTTTTTTTTTTTGCATTTTTACAAGCAATGAATGAGAGCGTCTGTTTCTCTGCATCCTCGCTGGGATTTTCTGGGTCAGTGTTCTTGATTTCAGCCATTCTAATAGGTATGTAGTGGCATCTTATTGTTTCTTTAATTTACATTTCTCTTTTGACATATAATGTGGAGCATCTTTTCATATGCCCATTTGCCATCTATGTCTTTTGGTGAGGTGTCTGTTAAAGTGTTTGGCCCATTTTTAAGATTGTTTTCTTATTTTTGAGTCTTAGTAGTTCTTCGTATATTTTGGATAATAGTCCTCTGTTAGATGTCTTGTGAAAATACTTATGATATGTCTCTTCATTTTCCTAATAGTGCCCTTCACAGAGCTGAGAATTTAATTTTAATCATGTCCAACTTATGAACTCTTTCTTCCATGGATCATGACTTTGGTGTTGGAACTAAAAATTCATTCCCAGAGTCTGCACAGTATTCTGAACCCACTGCTGACCATGTACAGGAGAATGCCTAGAATCTGCAGAGCCATTGTAATAGGCGGTACAACTCTGATATGAAGCCTGAGGAACACAAGGAAGGGAAGCATGGCAGGCATATACAGGGAGATTCTGGATATGACTTTGACATCTGCCTCACCTCAGTGCAGAAGAGAGCAATTCTGATACTCTGCACAGTGCTAGATGCCATTGATCGAATGTGGCTGCCAGTACTAAGGATTTTGTACTTTGGTGAGTGGCACTTAGGGGGCCTAATGTCAATAAAGTAGAAACTGCTGTCAAGTGGGATGAGATCCAGATAAAGAGCTGGAGGTGCTCGTATGATATCCTACCACCTCTGATAAGCCCAGCAACATCAGTGAGGATCGCAGACATGAAGACCTCACTGAAGATCAGGTAGTACCCTGTTAAAGTCTGAGGGACATTACTGCCAGAGTTCTGCCCTTTTGGATAGAAGTAATAGTTTCTCAGATTAAGGAAGGGAACTGGACACTGATTGCGGTCCATGGAGCAGCCTTCAGGTAATTGTCAAGCATCAGGAGGCTGCTCTGAAGAAGCTACCATAGAGCTTAGTCTGCAGACTAGTGTTCTTGTTGTTTATGAATTGAATTGGGAGAAGAACTTTAAGTCCTTCAAACATATGCAGTACCCAGGAAATGAGGAGGCCATTTACGAAGCCATATGAGCTTTAACTGCCAAGGGCATGGTCAAGAAGTGAAAGCAAGGAGACAAGCTACTATCCCAAGGAAGACCTTACTTGCTCATACTGTTCCTTTGTGGTTTTACCCTATTACATATCACACCGACCACATCTACAGAGATTTTAAGTTGGAGCTGCAGATAGGAATTAGTGTCTCTGATCTTTATGCAGCCATTTTTTTCTCCTGCTCTCACTTTCTTTATATAATCTAGTTAGAATGATACTTCTGGGGTATGGGCCCTCAGTATAATCCAAGGAAAGATTCCTTTTGTCCGAAAGATTTGAGAAGTAGTAATTCTGAGATTTTTGCTACTACTTTTTTATTTTATTTTATTTTATTTTATTTTATTCTATTTTACTTTTTTAACTACAGACCTGCTTGAGTAAGGGTAGGGAAAAGGCATGCCAAGTCATGGCCAATGAAAAGCAAGATAACCTATTTATATTCTCAGGAGCCAGTTCTACATTCTATAGTCATATCACTATGTAGGGGCCTATTGTCATTCCAATGGCATGTGAATGTAACCTGCCTGGTGATTAAAAACTAAAACAAAACCCACAAAACAACAACAAAAACATTTCCTCTCTTATCCTAGAGGAGCTGGCTCCAGAAGGTTGAGTTCAATCCTGAATGTTTACATACTGCATTTACTTAAAAAAATATACGTATATAACAAAACAAAAACTCTTCTGGGGTTTCTAATCGCAGTTAAAATACAGCCATATGTGGTCATCAGAAAATGCTATTCCTTATGCCAAAATGAGAAAAACTCCTTGATTTCTAAGGGTCAGGAGTTCATCCTGAAGTGTGTTTTAGACTTCATCCCCTGCCTGTGTGTGTGTATGGCAGTGAAATGCTCCTCTATCTTGTCCAGGCATGTCTTTCACATTTCTCTGCTTACACTGCCCATCTGTTCTTGCATGCTATCTGCTTTATTTATTAGATCCCTTACCATATTAATCATACTTATTTCAAATTCCAGGTCTGATTATTCTAATATGTCATATCTTGTTCTGATGCTTGCTCTGTTTCTTTGTCTTTTTTGTCTTTTAGTATGCATTGTACTTCTTTGTTGTTAGACATGAGCTACTGGGTAAAAAGAATTGCTGTAAATAGACCTTTAGTAATGTGGTGGTAAGGTGAGGGGAAAGGTGATGTGTTCTATAGTCCTATTGATTGGGTCTTAGTCTATCAGCAAGCCTATACCACTGTGAACTTCACAAATGTTTCTCAGTTTTTTATGTTGTTTGCTTCTACCCCTTAGGTGCAACAGGATGGCCAGTGGGGTATGGAGTCCGGTATTATCCTCCCCTCAGGTGAGTTAGACTCTCATAAATTCCCAGCAGGTTAGGCTCTGGTTATTTAGGTTCTCCTGAGGACAGACCTTATTAAGAAATACAGAATGCTCTGGTTGACATCAAAATGGTTCCTTTTTCCCTCCCTCTACTGGATGCATGAAGGGATTTTTTTTTTTTTTTCTTTCCTTGATATTCACTCTGAGAATCTGTCAAGATCCAGGAGTTAAAACTCACAAAAAAGTAGAGGCCTCACTGTGACTGGGTTCCCCTGGAGTTTTCATCTCTCAGACTTTTTCTGCATTCTGCCTCCAGCAATTTGTCAATTACAGTTCCCATTTCTTAACAAGTTTCTTCTCTGTGGTAAGTTGTAATCTTCTGTACTGGCCTGTATCTTTCTCTAATTTTGGAGGCAAGAGTTTGCCCTTTGACTTCACCTTTTCTAGAGATCGAAGAAGAGTAGATTTTTTAGTTTGCTTAGCTTTTTGGATTAGGACAGAATGAGAAATTCAAAGCTTCTTACAAGCCTGATGGGAAACTGGTAATATCAATTGTTTTTCAAGTAAAAATGGTGTTCTATAAAAAAATAAAATATAATCACACAGCTAGCTACATTACCTAGAGACAACCTCATTTTTCATGACTCAGGAGAATTTCTCCATATGTAATTAGCTTTTTGTCACACAAAATATTTTTTTAAAAGATGTGCACCCAGTGGCCAAGATATAATACTAATTTAATAATAATAATAATAATTTTTACTGAGTCATCAAGTCAATTCTAAACAACACTTGGCATTTAAAACTTTTTTTTAAAATTATAATGCATGGAGGTTAAGAATACAATGTCTAGGAGCAAATAGTAACTCAGAAAAGATGCAAATAAGGTTTTATTATTATGAAAATTATATTGACCTTGAGATCTCTTGAAAATGTCCCAGAAACTCCCAGCATTCTATGGACCATCGGTTGGAAAACCCTGCCCTAAATGGTGTTGGAAACCCAAAATAAAAGAAATCCAGTTACCTTAAATTAGGAGTGATGAATGAAAGAAAAATAAAATTTGTATTAATTCAGACACTTATTTTCAGGACTTTTTGTATTAGTAGTTATTCCTTCAGTGTAATACTGATTTTAGAAGTCAGGAGATACAACTAAAAATGTAAATAAATACTTGGAACTTGCTGAGTATTTGGCAGCAAGGCAAAACGTATTGCAAACTGGAATGGGACTTCTAGACTTGTTGAGACTTCTTAAGCTGTGGCAAAAACATTCAGTATAATTCCTATGTATTCTGGCTTGATAGGTACCTTATCACATCAGGCATGTGGCTCTAGGTAAAGTGTCTAGAAAGAACTAGACTGTTAGGAGCTATTATTTGTTTTTTACTGCTTCAGTAAAGTAGCAAAAGAAAAAATTTAGCTCAAGCCCAAAGTGGCCAAAGTTAGTAAACAGTGATAGGAGAAAACAGAATTCAGAGATCTGGAGTCCCATAGCTTCAGAAACCTAAATGTTTCTGTTCCCAAAGTAGCAGAATATGTGACTGTTCCTCAAAGACTTTCTCTTTGAAAGTATCTTAAGACTGCTAAGCCAAGAAAAATGGGAGGTACACTGGTGCCAAATATAAAATTAAGGATGTAACAAACTGTTGTTTGAGATGGCTCAGGATAACTTTCATTAAAATGAGGGAGAAACACATGGGTACACAGTAAACAACAACAACAAAAATGTAAGCTTGAATATTGCATCCACTACTAGCAAACAGAACAGAAGTGTGCTAAATTTTGGAAATTGTGCTGAAGAAGTCATAAGCCTGGCTAACATAGTGCACCTTAAAGGTTATGAGAAAAATGCATATTTTCCAACTTCTACTTTAAAAAATACCATGGAAGACAGTAGACTAAAATTATTATGTATTATTTACTTTCACAGAAAGCAAAGGAATAGTTTACAAAATAAAAGGAGTAATGGAATTATACCCAACAGCAGAACCAGGGGTGACTAGATAGGCTAAAGGAAAAGATTTATTTTACATAATAGGAAGCTTTCATAATTTCCATCCAGATGAATTTTATAGATGGTATCAACTCATAATTGCTTTCCAGTATCCCCGTTTTTGATTAACTGTTTTTATAAAAGTTATCTACATACCATATAGTGGAAAGAGTAACTAGTTTGGAGCCACTATATATTCAAATTTGGTGGTACATTTTTAGGTCAAGAGAAGCCACACGTAAACTGATAGCAAAGTTTGTACATTATGGAGATACTTGAAGTAAGGTAAATATAGTAGCTATATGAGACTTTGTTTTTCTCATTTCAGGATGGGGTAAATATGTTCTATGCATATGTTTTATGATCTGTCAGAAAGGCAGACTCTATGACACTACTAGCATTACACACATCCATGTGCACACATGCGCGCACACACACACACAGACACACACAATTGGTTTCCCTGTTCCTTGAGATTTTAGTTACTGAGAACAAAAATTTCCAGTATACTTTGTTACTTAGTCTCCCTTGCTCTTAGACTTACTTTGCCAGTGAATGTAACCAGAAGTATTGTGTGCTAATGACACCTTGGGACAGAAGGTCATTAATTTACTTTCCTCTCTTCCTCCATCTATTCATCAGGAATCTAGATTAGACAGTGTCACTTCTTTGACCACCCAGACAACAACAATGCCCTAAAGGATGGCAAAGCCATGGATGAGAGAACCTTGGACCCTTGAGTGATTACATAAAGACAAACACAGACTTGGTCCATTCATGTCAAGTCTCCCACATGGGACATAAACAGTTTTTCTTCAATGACCAATGAATTTGTGGGAATCTTTTTATTATAGCAGTCTAGCTTTTGTCCTAACTATTTTAGAGTGGTATAAATACAACATTTGAGATTAAAGAAACCCTGAGTCAGAGAAAATGTAAGATTTAAGACTCAAGGAATTTGCAGAAAATTTGAAAAACTTAAGACTGACTTACACGTATTATAAAATCGGAGGTTAAAGTTGGACTATACCTAGATGTAAAGAATGAGAGTTCCCTGGTGATAATGTGTCTCACAAGAGAGACAGCATGTTTTTGTTACAAGCAGCAAATCCATATGGGTCTGCAGCAACTTGATTCCTGCCTTCTCAGAGGAAAGAATTTGACCAAGGGGTATAGGCAGAGAGAGAGATTGAGGCAAGTTTTAGAGCCTGAGTGAAAGCTTATTAAAAATTTTTAGAGCAGAAATGAAAGGAAGTAAAATATACTTGGAAGAGGGTCAAGCAGGTGACTTGAGAAATCCAAGTGTCCCATCTGACCCTTGACTTGGGGTTTTACACATTGGCATGGCTCCGAAGTTTGCAACTCTTCTCCCTTGATTTTTCCTTGTGGTGGGCTGTCCACATGCACATTGCCTGCCAGCACTTGGGAGGGACTGCATGCACAGTGTGTTTACTAAAGTTGTGTGCAAGTTCACTTGAGGTGTTCCTCCCTTTCCAGTCAGGTGTCCCTAGAGGAAGGTTGTATACCAGATAAGCTCGACCATTTTGCCTCTTAGTGCACATGCTTGAGCCTGCTTGCCCAATTCCTCAGATCTTACCAGTAGGCGGCTGATCACCAGCTTCAGGTGTTTTCTATCTATTGAGAAACTGTCCCTGTGCCAGCTGTGACCAATTATTATTTTAGCGAGACAGTTTAACAACTGCCTGACCATCACCTGATGGTCGCCCGACATTCCTGGTTGGCGGCCGTTGCCTGCCCAGCTCACGTCTGCCTCGCTACCTACTCTAACAAATTTATCTTCTTTTAAAAAATATAGCATAGGAGTGGATGGGGATCAGAGATTAGGATAGGTTTTGCAATGGAGCAAAATCAGAAATGGAGAGAAAATCAGTGATACCAATAGTGCTGATTATTTCCTAAAATAAATCATGAGTATACATTTTTAAACACCTCTTAAATGTGTTGTTAAATTTCAGCGTCAAATGAAAATGTCTAGTTTTCTGACACCTCCATTTCAATCACACATATACACCAATTTTGCCTTGATTTCTAAAACAAAAAAAACTGCTACTACTGCCAAAAGACCTTATTAGTTAGACAGTTCTGAGTGTTAAAGATCTCAACAGAAAATTTTGAGGTGAACATTATATTGACACTAACCCAGGAAACTGATTTTGTCCGTGTCCCTATAAATGTTAAAAAACAAAATAAAATAAAACTGAGATAAGCACTGTACTATTAGCATCTGCTCTTCACATTTCCAGTGATAGCTTTTGCTCTTTGAATGCTCAAAATCTGATGCAAAATTACATCTTAATTTTATCAGGAAAAGAAAAAAAACATATCTAGAACTCATAACAGATTACACTGTTGCAGACGATATGCGTAAGAGATGTGTGGTGTAAGACTGGATGGGGATTGAGTAACAAAGTCCCATCTAAAATTTATCCTAACTGCTAGAACTGGATCTGATTTCCACTAGGTAGTAGGACCATGACTGCTGGAAAAGTTACAGGTCTTTGTTTCTTTGTTTTTTAAAGGGGCGAGGACAATATTAACAAGATGTGAGTAGAAAATAAGTAAGTAGCATGTGTAAAACGAAAAGAAAGCTGAATTAGGGCGGTACAGGAAATAGTGCAGAAGGACTTTAAACCATGGGTGTCCCTACTACTTGACGTTAGGAAAGAGATAAAGGCAGTTTAAATTGTCACAGTACAGGTTCCCTTTAAAAAGATTTAAAGAATTGAATAATTTGGCTTCTACATGAACAAATTTCTCCTCAAATAATAATGTCTACAAAATATGTTGTGATAGAAAACTTTGTTATACAGCATTTTGGCAATCCTGTAAATCCTAGAAAATACAAACACAAAAACATTATTTTTTTATTGGATAGATAGAGCACATTTGGGGAATATTACTGTGTATGATATATGTAAAAGTGTTACAAATCTTTTTTCCTAGGGTCTTTTGGTTGCTTAGGAACAGAGAAATTGAAGGAGTAGTAAAAATAGGTCACTATTAAATGAGGGATTTTCTTTTTTTTTATAGCAGGAAATATCGTTTGAGGATAATAATAGACATAAATCATGGATATTCGGTGCATTGCTCTGAGACAGCCAAAGATCTGTGAGCATTGCCATTTTTTTTCTATCATTCTTCAACACTCTTTTTTCCTTCTGGGGAAATGTTAAACATAAAGTAAGTCATTTATCTTATGTGTGCATAAACGTTAAGAATTTTTTAATAGCCCATGAGTACTTCAAATTTTATATGAAATAAACTAATAGTCATTACACATTTACAGAAACTGGCAATGTTTATCACAACATTAGTAACTTTTCTAAGATTTCCAAACTCAAAGGAGTCATTTGTTTTATGCAAACAAAATAAAATGTAAAGTGTATTTCTTCATTAAAGTTTTGATTTTATGCTAATGATTAATATAAGTATCCAGGACATATAATTTAGACTGGTTTAGGTAATCACTTTGAAGGTGTGCTTCATTAATTTTAATAACAATAGTTTACTCCTATTCTAATTATGTGTTTGTTTACATAATAACACAGTTTAGTCTGAAATCATTGAGGATGCTTCTTTTTTAAATCATAGAACAGACAAAAATACTGTAATGACTTAACATCTGTAACAAAAAGGCAGAACTTAGGGTTCTGCTTTCAGATACCCAGATAACAATCACAAACTCTAAACAAAATACATTTTAAAAAATCCAGATACCCGAAGACTTTCTAAAGCAATTAAAAGGGAAAGAAATTTTAGATATGAATAAATCCCTAAAGAATGAAAGTATACTATGGAAAATTTACATTTATATGATTTTTTTTTGCCTAAAGACAAATGCCGATTTACACACTATAGACAAAATGGAAATCCAACAAAAAGCAATGATGTTGTTTAATAATAACAAAATTAGGCATTTCCAAAGCTGCTCATGTGGGAAATGTCCCACATAGATGGAAGAGAATACCAGATTCTAAGAGAAAAAGGAAAAGCCAGAAGACCAAAACCTTGAAAACAACTGAAAAAAGATTTTAGCTGCTACCCACCACAGAGAAGATGACAGTCAAGGTGACTGTCAGGTAGATAAAAAATCACCACTCTCCAGAAGAAAATAATGGAATCAAAAGTTTCTTAAATCTATAATTCATAATGACTGGTTGAAAGTTTATTTGAAGGTGCAAAAATATTAGATATGAGAGGAAGCATTAAGCCATAATTACCATAAAGACAGTCAATAAAAACTGACCTTGAGTCAGTATATGATTTAGAATTAACAGTTAAAAATTAAAGGCCGGGTGCGGTGGCTCAAGCCTGTAATCTCAGCACTTTGGGAGGCCGAGACGGGCGGATCACGAGGTCAGGAGATCGAGACCATCCTGGCTAACACGGTGAAACCCCGTCTCTACTAAAAAATACAAAAAAACCTAGCCGGGCGCGGTCGCAGGCGCCTGTAGTCTCAGCTACTCGAGAGGCTGAGGCAGGAGAATGGCATGAACCCAGGAGGCGGAGCTTGCAGAGAGCTGAGATCCGGCCACTGCACTCCAGCCTGGGCGACAGAGCAAAACTTTGTCTCGGAAAAAAAAAAAAAAAAAAAATTAAATAAAAATATAATTATAATGAATTAACAGCTGAGTAACTTCACTAAGCAAATAAAAACTATAAAAATTTATCAAATGTAAATTCTAGAACGAAATTATACAGTATCTGAAAAAATTACAATGGATATCCTTAACATTAGCTAGGAGATAGCAGATGAATGGGTAAGTATTTAGCTCTATAATGGTAGATTCTATGAGTCTATATAATCCATAGATAACCAATATGAAGAATGTATGTAAAAAATTTATAAATAAAAGAGCATCACTAAGATTTGAAACTATTAAACATCTAATACATGTGTCATTGAAGGTATAAAGATAAGAAAGAAAATAAGATTAAAAAAAAAACAAAGTTTCTAAATTTGGTGAAAAATATTAACTTTCATATACAGGAAGCCCAGAAAATTCAAAGGCAGGTAAGTAGAAATAAACAAATAGATAAGCAAATCTAAAGCCAAATAAATATAAAGAAATAGCAAAAAACAAACCAACAAAAACAATGTAAGTGCATAATAGCAAACTGATTTTAAAAAAGAAAATATTGAAAGCAGAGAATCATATTACATTAAATATAAAGTAACAATGACATAAAGTATGTCTCAGGTCACGTATATCAAAATATTTGAACAGAAGGCAATGGGAAGATATCACTAAATTCTGAAAGAAAAATAAGTTAACATATAAATCTCTTTCCATTTAAATCATTCTATAAAATAGAAAGAAAATGATATGATTTACCTTTAAATAAAATCTTGAAGACTTATTCATCATGGAAACAGTGTTAAATGAAATTCAAAAGCAAGAACTCTATAATGAAATAAAATTTCATTATGAAATTTGAAAAGACAAAAGATGAAATTTAGATCTTTAGAAATGAATGAACAACACAAAGAATGATAAGTAAATGTAAACTGTAATAGAATAAATAGGCTCTCCTTTTATTATTTTTCAAACACTTTTGTATTAGCCTGTTTCACACTGCTAATAAAGGCATACCTGAGAATGAGTAATTTATAAAGAGAAGAGGTTTAATGTACTCACAGTTTCACATGGCTGGGGAGGCCTCACAATCATACGCCTTACATTGCAGTAGGCAAGACAGCTTGTGCAGGGGAACTCCCATCTATAAAACCATCAGATCTCAGGAGACTTATTCACTACCACGAGAACAGTATTGGGGGAAACTGTTCCCATGATTCAATTATCTCCACCTGGCCTCACTCTTGACACATGGGGATTGTTACAATTGAAGGTGAGATTTGGCTGGGCACACAGAGCCAAACATAATCATTCTACCTTTGTCCCCTCCCAAATCTAATGTCCTCACATTTCAAGACCATCTTGCCTTCCCAACTGTCCCTGAAAGTATTAACTCATTTCAGCATTAACTTAAAAGTCCATAGTTCAAAATCTCATCTGAGACAAGGCAAGTCCCTTCCACCTACAAGTCTGTAAAATCAAAAGCAATTAGTTACTTCCTAGATGCAAGGAGACTATAAGCATTGGGTAAATACAGTCATTCCAAATGGGAGAAATCTGCCAAGACAAAGGGGTACATGTAGGCCTCATGCAAGTCTGAAATCCAATAGGGAAGTCATTAAACCTTAAGTTCCAAAATGATCTCCTTTGACTCTATGTCTCACGTCCAAGACACACTCATGCAAGAGGTGGGCTCCCACAGCCTTGAGCAGCTCTGCCCCTATGGCTTTGCATGGTACAGCCCCACTCCCGGCTGCTTTGACAGGCTGGCATTGAGTGTCTGTGACTTTTCCATGTGCACAATGCAAGCTGTCATTGGATCTACCATTCTGGGGTCTGGAGGATGGTGGCCCTCTTCTCATAGCTCCACTAGGATGTATCCCAGTGGGACCTCTACATGGGGGCTCCAACCACACATGTCCCATCCTCACTTACCTAGCTGAGGTTCTCCATGAGGGCCTCGCCTCTGCAGCAGACTTCTGCGTGGACATCCAGGTATTTCCATACATCCTCTGAAATCTAGGTGGAAGTTCTCAAACCTCAAATCCCGATTTCTCGGCACCTGCAGGCTCAACACCACATGAAAGTTGCCAAGGCTTGGGGCTTGCACCTTCTGAAGCCATGGCCTGAGTTGTACATTGTCTCCTTTTCACCATGCCTGGAGAAGCTGGGACAGAGGACACCAGGTCCCTAAACTGCATATAGCAGGGGCCCCTGGGCCTGGCCATGAAACCACTTTTTCCTCCTAGATCTCTGGGCCTGTGATGGGAGGGGCTGTCTCAAAGATCTCTGACATGTATTGGAGACATTTCCCCCATTGTCTTAGTGATTAATATTGGGCTCCTCATTACTAATGCAGATTTCTGCAGTGGGTTTGAATTTCTTCCCAGTAAATGAGTTTTTCTTTTCTATTGTATCATCAGGCTGCAAATTTTCCAAAATTTTATGCTCTGCTTCTCTTTGAACACTTTGCTGCTTAGAAATGTTTCCAGCAGATACCCTAAATCATCTATCTCAAGTTCAAAGTTCCACAGATCTCTAGAGCAGGGACAAAATGCCACCAATTATTTACATAGCAAGAGTAACTTTTACTCCAGTTCCCAAGAAGTTCCTCATCTCCACCTGAGACCACCTCAGCCTGGACCTTATTGTCAACTATCAGCATTTCGGACAAAGCCATTCAAAAAGTCTTGAGAAAGTTCCAAACTTTGCCACATATTTCTGTCTTCTGAGGCTTCCAGGTCTCTAGGACATTCCAAATTTTCCCACATTTTTATGTCTTCTGAGCCCTCCAAACAGTTCCAACTTCTGTTTGTTATCCAGTTCCAAAGTTGCTTCCACATTTTTGGCAAGCTTTATAGCAGCACCCACTACCTGGTATCAGCTTACTGTATTAGTCTGTTCTCATGCTGCTAAAAAGACATACCTGAGGCTGGGTAATCTGTAAAGAAAAGATGTTAAATTGACTCACAGTTACAAATAGCCAGGGAGTCCTCACAATCATAGTGGAAGGTGAATTAAAAGCAAAGACACATCTTACATGGCAGCAGGCAAGAGAGCTTGGGCAGGGGAAGTCCCGTTTATAAAACCATCAGATCTTGTGAGACTTATTCACTACCACAAGAACAGTATGGGAGGAAACCACTCCCATGATTCAACTATCTCTACCTGGCCCCACCCTTGACACACGGGGATTATTACAATTCAAGATAAGATTTGGGTGGGAACACAGTCAAATTATATCAACATTTTTCTTTAAATGAAACATTACTATATCGTATTGAGGAGTTTATGAACTATTTAGATACTGTAGACATAAGAGTTATGACAGTTATATCACACAGCTCTTTAGAACTGTACTGAGATAAATTTCTAATTTTTAAAGTTGTAAAATATTTACTCTGATGAATAAAAGATGACTAATTTATCCTAGAACTACTACAAGAAATAGTGCCAAAATGAATAACGAAAACTTTTCCATAGAATACTTAAAATTTCTTACTAATTATATTTATTCAAAACAATAGAAGATAGGAAAAGAAGAAGAAATAGAGGAATAGAAGATTATAAATACACTTCTAAGCAAGATGTGGAACCATGCCTCCAAAACTTAAATAAACCTAACAGATATTATTGAGTCTTCAGAGTACAGATAAAAGAAACAACTTGCTGAAATGCTGAAACTCTCTCTGCTTATAAGGAAACAAAACTGACTAAAATCTTCTGAAAGATTTTAGTCAACTAGAATTTTAGTCAACTACATTTTAGTCAACTAGATTTTGGCCAACTAGAATTTTCACAGAATGAGCTTGCTGACATTACTGCCAGAATTTCCACTTCATGTTTTGTACTAATTCCCCACAAGTCTGCACATGAGAATGAAACCCATGAGGAGACATGAAGAGATAACTGTTCATGTCCAAGGACTTTCCAGACCTCCCTTTTCCTTCCACAAATCACTTACTAGTTTCAGAGTCCACTCCCTAAATTTTTTTTTTTTTTGAAATAAAAATTCTGCCTTGAAACCAGTACAGGGAGACAGATTTAAGCTTGACTCTTGTCTCCTTGTGAGTTGACTTGAAATTAAAACATTTTCTTTTCTCAAAAACCCAATGTCATAATATTGCTTCTATTGTATTGGGTCTCAATCCTCTTTTGCTTGCTAACCAATGTAGAAACATGAACTGTATTTACATTTCAACCTCAAAAAAAAAAAAAAAAAAAAAAAACGAAAAGAAAAAAAACCACTAAAATTTAGAGAAAACAGACTAAACACAGCTTTTCAAGACACTGGACATCAAGCAAAAAAATATAGTCATCTCTGAGAGACAGGAAACAAACAATATAAACCAAATGACTTTCCCATCTTATTGATAAGAGAGACTTTCCAGAATGTGGTGCAGCAAGCCCTCAGTTTAGCCCAACAGAGTAACTGAGAAAGAGACAGAGGTGAGAAAGTAGGGAGGCAAAGGTGACAAGGTCATTCAAAACAGAATGCTGGAGAGGAAATTTCTACAAGAGAGGGAAAGGCAAAGGATTCTCATCAACTATTGTGCAGTTATCGAATATAAACACACACACTAGGTGAAAAGTAAAGAGACAGGGAAAGTGACATTTTGTTAACACTACTGAAAATGAAACTGGACTGTCCCTATCAATATCAGAGAAAGATTACAGAACACATAATATTACCAAAGATAATAAATGATATTTCATAATGATAAATATATCAATTTATCAAGAAAATGTAATAATATCCAGTGTTAATGCATCTGGTGACCTGCCTCCCCTTCCATCTTCTCCACCTCTTCCACCTTTGATAACCCCAAGGGTTTGGTAATTCTCTTCTTCCTTCTCCTTAGCCTATTCAATGTGAAGATGTAAAGGATGAAGACCTTTATGATGATCAATTTCCACTTAATGAATAGTAAATATGTTTTCTCTTTCCTGTGATTTTTCTCATTTTCTTTTATCTACCTTATATTATTGTAAGAATATGGTATATAAAGCATATCACATACAAAATATGTGTTAATCTACTGGTTATGTTATTGGTAAGGACTCCAGTCAACAGATAACCATTAGTCCTTGAGTTTTGGGAAAGTTTAAAGTTATACATGGATTTTTGACTGCCTAGGGGATGAATTCCTCTAATCCCTGGTTATTCAAGGGTCAATTGTATTCTTAAATTGACTTAAAATGCTTCCATGTGGAACTTCAGATCATGCAAAAACTTAACAATGGGTAATCGCTTCACAGCATCTTTATACAAATAAACTGAATCACATTATACTTTGTACTACTCAATAATTCAGAGAGAATTGTAAATCTAAATGTGAAACCTACAAAGATAATTCTTTTGATAGAAAATAGAGAAAAAAATTAGAATCTTGCATTAGGCAAATATTTCTTAGATATGACTCCTAAAATAGGACCTATAAAAGAACAAATTGATAATTAGAAAATCATTTTAACCAAAATTTGTGCTTCAAAAAAGTCTGTTAACTAAGAAGCTAAAGGAGAAATTATTTACATTTTATATATTTGATAAAGGGCATATCTAGAATATAGAAAGAACTGCCAGAACTCACTAGTAAGGAAATAAGTGACACAATGAATAAAACCAGACATTTTAGCAAAGAATGGATGCTATAAGGATGGCAAATAAACATAGTAAGATAATCAATATTATTCAGCAGATAAAAGCAAAATAAATATACAATCGGAAACTATTACTTATTTATTATAACGTTAAAAGTCAAAAAAAGATGGATCACCAAAGTATTGGCAAAGATAGGGAGAAACTGAAACTCTGCTGTTGGAAACTTAAAATGATAAAATAACTTTGGAAAAAATGGTTTTTCACTTTCTTAAAAACATAAGCATACATTTGATTCAGCTGTTCCACTCTGGGATATTTATCCAGGCAGGCTTTCTTCATGAGTCTACTTGGCTGAAATGGTTATTCCATTCTTCCATGCGCCTCTCAGCCCCATATACAAAGAGGTGCTACCATTTCAATGGGAAGGGCCTCTTCGGGTCTTGTCAAATTGATTCATCTTCAGCAGCACCTTATATTATGTGACTTGGACAGATCAATGAAGAACGAGAATTTCTGTTTTGTCATATTCCTTGATGGGGTTAAATCATGACACCTGGATATTTCTTTGTGTCCTTCTTACACAGAAATAAATATTAGACATATCTGCAAATTTTACCTTTCATCACATTTAGGAGTAGAAGTGTGTGAAAGTTCCTAATATTCATTCTTACACCCAAACCTATAAAAAGATGTTCTTGCATGTACTTTTCTCATCCTGGGATCACTCAAGGAGGGACAGGGTAGAGAGTATGTTACTCTTATCTTCTGTCTAATCTGTATTATTCTAACTTTCTTTTTCTCCTTCGGTCCTTTTTAGATCAATGAAAAGAAGAACTTGCAAAAGCAAATTTTACGTCTACTGCATCCACTTTTAAAATATTTACAATTCTCTATTTAATTACCTTAAAATTTTTGTTTTGATTTTTTTAACCCTTGGACATCTTTCCTGAAATTAGAAGCTGTAGAATATATAGTCTTTTGATTTCAACTGCACGTTATTTACATATTATATCCTGTTCTTTCATATTAGAAAAAAAGAGAGGGGGAAACAGAGACAAACACACACCCTGTGGTCGGGGGAGAGAGAGAGAAAGACAGAGAGAGAAATGGCCAAATTTTACCTCACAATGTCCTCAGGGTTGGGGGAAGGCAGGTCTGAAAATACAGCCAATTAGTATGCCCCCACTTCTTGAAAGTTTAATAAGAAATGATAGGCCGGCAACTGGCAAAAATCCTCACAGTAGGTTTCTATCTCACAGAGAAAAGACCATTTTATGGTAAGAACTGTCAAGTGGAAGATACTTGTGTTTCCACCAAACAAAAATAGTAAATCAGTATCAACACCACATACCCTAGGAAGTTGAAATTTTTTTTTCTAACAGAAAACCTTGGCAGATGCAGAGGTTTCAATTTCAATCAGTGGCCCCTCCAATTCTTCAGTTTAGCAAGGACAGAAACTGATAGGTTTTGGAGAATGACAGTGGATAATAGTTTTTTTCAGGTGGAAAATCCAACTGCATCTGCTGCATCAGATCTAGGATCCTTAATGAAGAAAATCAATACAGATTCTGATCCTCGACTAATCAGGCAGATTATTTTTTCTGACTTCTGATAAATTAGGAATATCAAGATATCATCATTGTTAAGCAGCATTATTCTGATCAATGCAATGAAACACCTATAAAACTATTTGAATAGAAGACAATTATCATGATTTTGAAACCTCAAAATACCTTCTGATAAAATAGAGTAAAATTAAGAGAGAGCTATCTAGAATAAAATACACTTATATTACTGAGACATAAAATGATATACAAAATTCAATAGTCTCCTAAATATAATAACAATAGACTTTAAGAACATTTAAAAATACATAGAAAAGAATGAGTATATGTGAATGTGAATTTGTGTAACGTGGATGGGGATTGTCTCATTCAGGAAAACAGACTGTTTGATTTACAAAATAACATGAACTTTCTGAAGATAAAAACACTCAAAACTTACAGAGCTATAGGAATAATTAGAATACTATAGCAATGACAGCTCCTACAATGATAGTGTATAATTTTGTATTTTAAAATATTATTTATGTACTCTAGAAAACACAAACCGTCATTCTTAGCAAACTAACACAAGAGCAGAAAACCAAACACTGCATGTTCTCACTCGTAAATGGGACTTGAACAATGAGAACGCATGAGCACAGGGAGGGGAATATCACACACCAGGGCCTGTCTGTGGGTTGGGGCTAGGGGAGGGATAGCATTAGGAAAAATATCTAATGTAGATGATGGGTTGATAGGTGCAGCAAACCACCATGGCACATGTATACCTATGTAACAAACCTGCACATTCTTCACATGTACCCCGGAACTTAAAGTATAATAATAATTAAAAAAAGAATTTCAAAGAAAGATAACAGAAGTGATAAAGGTGAAGTATTGTTGCTCAAGGTAATATGCATCTCTCTCTTAAGACTTAATTATACACAATAGGGTTTAAGAAAACACACTAAAAATAACTTTGCCCTTTCTCTGGAGGCAAGAGTGAACCTAGTGCTTGAACCAAGACTAAGGCTTTCAACTCATATCATACGGGTAAAGGGTAAGTCAGAAACCTACTCCTCCTACGCACAGTGTGCACAGCAGTGACTGGAATTCACCAATAGTTTCATTATACCTTTTAAACAAAATCTTTTAAACAAAATCATTTAAGGCATCATAGAAGTTTCCAGAAGGCCAAGACAATCTTCATTTTCCACACTTCAGCCCTATAATTATCCATACATACCTCATGCATTCCCCATTCTCTCAACATTTCCCAACACCACACACTCTGACAGTCCACTACTGGGAGGATTCACAGTATCTTCCACCTCTTCTCTAAGCATTTTCTTTAATGTATTGTTCTGGAAACCCATTACTTCCCTGAAAACACTATTACTCAAGAAGCTCGGGTTTTTGTTTTGGTTTGTTTGTTTCATTTCCTAAGTTGATTCTTCTACCACCGAACTTAGATTCAGGTAGTGAGACTTCTTGCTCCTTATTGCCCCATTTCAAATAATCTTTCTCCCTAATCTTCAATGGTCAGGTAGGAGCCCTTACTTTTAAATCTCATGTTATCAAATTATGTTACCTACAAATCCTGTTATTGTTGCCATTATCTACTAACTTCCAGGGTATTTCTCCTCTTTTTTAATGTTTAGTCCTTGACTCGATGTACTAATCCTATGGGTACTACTTCTGTCTTAATGATTGGCAACTTCATTGTACACATTGATGATTCTTACAGCATTCTTGGCACTTAGTTTCTTGATTTCCTCTCCTTGGATAATAAAGTCCTCTTCCTTACCTCAAGCTCTCTCTCTTAGAATACATACAACAGTTAACATTTTGTTAGATTAATTCCTAAGAAATCTATATACTCAAACACTACAGTAAATAGTATGCAATTCAAAAATAGATTATTTAATTTCTTGCTTTAAATATAAAAATGCAACTGACTTTATATATTATTTCTAAGTCCAACTGACTTTTTAAACTTTCCTTTTATTTTTTTTTATAATTTTAACTTTTTTTTTTTTTAATATTCAGAGTGTGCATGTGCAGGCTTCTTACCTGGGTATACTGTGCAGTGCTGAGGCTTGGGGCACAATTGATCCTGTCACTCAGGTAGTAAGCATAGTACCCAATAATTAGTTTTTCAACTCTTGCCCAACTCCCTCCCTCCCACCTCTGGTTGACTTCTATGTCTATTTTTGCTTCTTTATGTCCATGAGTACCTAACGTTTACCTCCTACTTATAAGTAAAAGCATGCAGTGTTTGACTTTCTGTTGTCAAGCATTATTTTGCTTATTATAACAGCCTCCAGGTGCACCCATTTTGTTACATAGGACATGATTTTGTTCTTTATTTTGGCTTCCTAGGATTCCATAGTGTATGTGTACTACATTTTCTTTATCCAATCCACCATTGATGGGCACCTCCTTTTATTTCTAAAGTGTCTATGGATTCTTCAGGGTTCATTATTAAATAATGACAATATCTAAAAATAGGTGTTTTATTAACTTCTTTCAAAATTTATGCCTTAATTACATTTTTGCCTTATTTTACTGACTTGGGCCTCCAATATCATTATCATTGGATATAAGTGATATTGATGGACTTCTTTATGTTATGTACGATTTAAAGGGGACACTTTTATTATTTTCCCATTCAGAATAAATTCTTTTGATGTATTAATGTCACAAATGACATTTATGGATATTTTGCAAACTATACCTTCTTGAAAAGTGAGAATAAATGGAGCTGGTGATTATATATTGGAGCTGGTGATTATATATTTTCTTTAAAATCACAGTTGATTTAATTTGTTTCTTTTTTTTATTTTACAATGTTGCAACTTGATGCCTGAAAGCAGAGACTAGCCTCTACAACTTTGCCTAATTTTGCTAGTAGGTTAAATTGATCCCATTGACTGAGTTGGAAAGAGTCCTCTCTGTTTCTCAGAAATAAAATTTGCAGTTGGGATGAGCTTTTCTTTCAGTTAGGTGGATTTCTCATATGAAACTATCTGAGTCTGTTTATGTGCAGTTATATAACCTTTGCTTAAATTTATTAAACTTGCAGGACCGTTCAAACTTTTAATATAAAATGCATTTTCCCATTTAAATTTAGGCTTAACAATTCTTGGCATGTAGACACTGATAATATTCTCTTTTTATCTTTTCCATTTCTCCTCTATCTATAGAAATCCCTCTCTCTTCCCCTTTTAATGCATGTGCTGTGCAGTTTCTCTTTCTCCTGTCATTCTTAAAACAAAGTTTGTTTTTTCGTAGACATTTATGAGGTTTTCTTATGTTAAAATTTTCCCTAGGAGAATATAAAAGTATAAATGTGGCATGAATTTATATTTTCACTTAGCCTTAACTTACTAGATTTTCCCAGATTTTATGTGAAATGTATAAAAATAAAGCTTGGCATTTAATTTTTAGAAACTACAGATATAGTTTAAAATGTGGTCAGTATTTATTTAAAAGGAATTACAAAGAATGCAGATGGACTATGCAGTAACTCTTCAAGTTAAGGTTCAGACAAATGGAAGAGAGATAATATCAGCTAAATTGAAAGTAGGGATATACCTCCGTGGTTTTCTTGTCCACTTATAACTGAAAACATGTCCTGAAAGATAATTATATAGAGCTATCTTATTTCCAGTCCCAAAGGGTATTGGATTTAGTGGTGCATATTACATTATTATCAAATCAGAGTGACAGTCCAGTATTACTTACAGT
This sequence comes from Papio anubis, assembly GCF_008728515.1. NCBI lineage: Eukaryota > Metazoa > Chordata > Mammalia > Primates > Cercopithecidae > Papio > Papio anubis. Next base: position 73,321,291 of record NC_044978.1, read on the forward strand.
AAATAATATTTGATTACTAAAATATATTTTTGATTAAAAAAGAATGGGAATAATGAATGACCTAATTATATCTATGTTCATTTCTTGGCTGCACTTTCATTTTAAATTTGCCAAAAATATTTAGATTATGCACCTGTTGGGAAAAAATATTGCAGCATACCCAAGGGAAGAATAATACATTATCACAATATATTTTAGGCTGGCAAAGTAATAATGAGTAAAATAACAGAGAAAATAATACATATTTTAAATTTCTGATGTATCAGCTGGTGTAATATAAAGTGAAATTGAAAAAAGAAGAACTTTGCATTGCAACATTGCTTTTTATTTTAAAGAATCCTCAGTTCTTTAAATATATTCACTATCCCATATGAATTATATTCTTCATATGCACGTGAAAATATATAACACATTTAAAGTGTTTTTAGTGAATACATATTTAACTATTTCCTAGAAGGGAGAATATTTCATTCTTGATTTATACTTCTTCTTACTCTCAACATTACCATTTCCTGTTTCTACATCAAGTACAGAAAAAAAGAAGACCCCACTGACCCATAATTTGAATTAATTTTGAGATGAATAATAGCATGATCTTTTTATCCTATTGGTGACATTAAGACCAATGTTTAACTTAGTAAAGTTAGTAAAGTTTAAGTTTATTCAATCTTGACATTAAAAGTCTAGTTTAAAGCATTTTACACAGTCAAATTATAAAGTACTGAAAATGTAAATTGATGGTTAATCTCAAGGTTGTGATTTAATGTATTAATTAGACTGTTGAAGAGAAGTAAATGAGATATTTCCTCACCATTTTCTATTGATACTGTTTGGATTAATGCCTAGTAGAAAATTTCAGAAAATATAATTCTAATTAATTTGCTGTATTTGCAATGTTGATTTTTAAATGATTCTAAACTTTTCAGTAAGAAAAGTAAATCACACAAATCAGTGAATAAAATGAAAAAATATATAGGGCAATTAATAATAAAATAATTTTGATCATCTTTTGATATTAAAGTTAAAATATATATGAGTATGTGGCTATAATAAAAATTAAGTTTTTTAAACTTATAGATATGGAATGGTAAAATAATACTTATAATTTATAATTAAATTGAAACAGTCTGCTGAGCAATTTATGTTACTATACTAGGGTCAGATATAAACAGAAAATTTCCAGTTTACTATGACATCTAATATATCTCCTATCAATTTAGTTTTATAATAACCATGATGACATATCATAAAGGAAAATCTGACCTGTGAACTCACAAATCAATGCAAGTGAAAATAAAGTGAATGCCTCGGGAAAATTTTTACTAACAATTACATCAATAATTGGAATTCAAATACAAGTTCCATGCATCCATTTATAATTTGACAAGAGGCTTGAGGGTGGGTAGAGATGAACTTTGATTTATTATAATTATTTCAGTCTTACTTCAGATTGCAAGGAATATAATAACCAGGATATAAGGAAATTTTACCTAGTGTATATTAGAACTATCTTGTAAACAACTGGAGAAAATTTTCAATCTCAAACTAATGGGTCCAACTCTAAATTATCATCAAGATTAGTCCTACTAATTTAGCAGTCATTTAGAGAAATTTATTTTTATAATAAAGCATAAAATGTAAAATAATTTTATATGAATTATATCTTGGCACTCATAGTAGCGTAAGTGAAGTGGTTGCAGGAAAAGGTAGAGATCAAAATAATTATATTTTGGTTTCAAAATTATTATATTAGTAAGAAAAAGTTTATTAGGCTGAATTTATTATTTAGTCTTGCCACAGGATCAAATGGTCAGTCCATCCTACAGAACACCGTAATAGGTATGCTTACTAGGCATAACAAATTAATTTGAATTGAAGGACTATATTTTAGAGGTCAATGCTCCCAAAAATACGTTGAAAATGAAGAGAACTAAGGATATCTCATTGATATTGCCTGTTGAAAATGACCAGGCTTAAATAGAAGCATTCACATTTATAATTGTGGACGGCAGACCTTAGATTGGCTCCAGGTTTATGCCCTGCATAACCTTGAGTGTGGGAAGGGCCGATGCCTTGCTTCTAACCAATAGAATATGACAGTCTTGGTGTGATGTCACTGTTGTGTTATGCTGTGTCAACGTTCTCTGTTACTAGAATGAATGAGAGCAATGATTCCCTTGCTGGCTTTGAAAAATTAGCTGCTATATTTTGAATAGACCAATTTGAGAGGGACATGTTCCAAAGAAAGGTGGAAAGCCTTTAAGAGCTCCGTGTGGCCCCTTGCCAATAGACAGAAAAGAAACAGGAGGTAATAGCTATATATACAAGGAGACAAATTCTGCCAACAACCTGAGTAAACTTGGAAGCCGATCTTTCCCCAGACAAATCTATTATGTGGTAACAGCTCTGGCTGATACCTTGATTGCAGTCTTGCAAGACATTGAAGCACAAACTCAGCTAAGCTATGCCCAGACTCCTGAGATGCAGAAATTGTAAAATAATAAATACATATTTTTTAAAACTACTTACTTTGTGGTAATTTGTCATACACTAAATGATAACTCTTACAGTGACAAAACCTATATAAAATAAAATATTATAAAAGAAATGGAAAATTTCCCTTGTAACTCAATAATAAGATCTAGACAAAAATTGTTTTCTATAATAAATAAGTAAAAAATTTAAAATATATGTAATCAATGTTTTGCAAATACAAGAGGAGATGCTGCTTTTTATGAAAGAGGAAAAGAAAATATTAAAGGTAGACCAGTTTCCAAAAAAAAAAAAAAAAAAAAAAAATTTGTAAAATACTGCTTAAATCTTTGAAGTGCAAGAAAAGTAAAATTAAACACAAAGATTTAAAAATACGTTAAGCACAATTTCATGAAAACAATTAGGACACTATAGAAATACAATCAGTTTCTAAGAATAAAAGCAAGAATTTCTCATAATAGACAGGCTCTGGGCTTTAATGTGACCTTTTCAGAAAAGTGAGGCCTCCCCTAATTACCAATTACCGTTCCCTTTAAAATTTTATTCTCCCACATTCTTTTTTCTTTCTACTCTGTTTTATTTTGACAACAGCAACTGTCACCTTCAAATTTATTACATATTTTACTTATTTATTATGTTTATTAACTGTCTACTTCTACTAGAATAAAAAAATCATGGTTGCAGAGTTTAGACTTTTTATTTACCGATGTATCTCGAATATCTTAGAGCATTACACATCCTAAGTGCCCCAAAAATATCTGTTCAATGAATGACACTAATTAATTAGAGAAGAGAATGATAAACCAGATGGGATTAAAAAAACAGAAAAGAAAAAAAATGCATCATTGAAAATATCCATGTTTTCAAGAGTTCTTAGTCTACAGATGATAAAAACTCATTAATTTTCTGTAAGCACTTATTATGTAGTTAATTTTAAAGCGTAGTAAAAAGTAAAGTAATTTATATGAAGGTGATAAAATGTTAAAGCTATTTTTCTTAGTATTTTCAAGTTTTTAATTAGGCTTTGTTAAGCTTCCATTTTATTAATAGTCAAATTTTTATTCATTAACCTAATAACAACTTTAGTTTGTAATATAATAAATTATAAATACAAATTACATATTATTATCATTACTACTACTGATATCTATCAAATGTTTTGGTCTGTGCAAAATTGTTGATGCAGCATTACTAGTTTACTAATTTATATATTATTCATTTTCTTTTTCTAATACTTATCAAGTCAGGTATTTTCTTATTTCTCATTACAATATAAATTGTATTAATTTAATCTGATAATTTTTGACTTTGCATTTATTTGATGATTTTGAACATTTCTCTACAGAAGAATTTTCTTCAGGTTTATTTTTATTTTAGCACATTTCATTTTGAGATGTAAACATTTGAGATATACAGCTCAACAGCTGCTCCTCACTTCGTTTAACATTTTGTTTCATGGCTCTTATTTCACATCTTACTGGTTTTTAAATTATTTTTCTATTCCTTGGGAACATCTGGTGTTCTTTCTTTTCACATCCTTAAATGTATTCATTTGTCTGAGCAACAGCTTCTGTAGGTTTGGAATACAATCAACTCTAAAGTTTACTTTAATTTTGAAAACAGTATTTTGGAAACTACACTTATTTATAGTTAAATGTGCTTTAGAAAGCTACTTCACACTCTGGGAAAGGAAAAAAAAAAAGGATTGCAGGAGGTATTATTATTATTATTATGCAGTGATATATATTAAAGATAAATAGTGATGATGTTCTATTTCTTTTAACTTTCTCAAATGCAATATTTACTAGCAATAGCTATGAAATACAGTTGTTCAAAGTACAGAAGAGATTTTGAATGTTCCCAACACAAAGAAATGCTTAATGTTTGAGATGACAAATATCCCAATTATCCTGATTTAATCATTGCATATTGTATACATTTATCAAAACATCACATGTGCCCCATAAATATACAACAATTATGTATCAGGAAAAGATTAAAAAATTCCAAATGTAGACTTGGATTTTTCTATTTTGTTTTATTGACTATACATAGAATTTCAATAATATTTTTAATATTATTTTTAATATTTTTAATGTTAAAATAGTATAAGTTATCTGAAATACTACTTAACCCTAACATGTTTAAGTAGTTATAGAAAGCTTTACTCTTAGTTCTACTTGTATTCATCAGACAATATAACTTATTTGAATGAAAAGCATATTGAATAAAGAAGTAATACCACCTTTGTCATATAAAAGTGCTAATGCATATGTGTTGGCTTTTGGTTTCTATATTACATTTTGAAGGTCTATTTTCTATCCCTTTATTACTGCTAAACTGTCTTACACAACATTATTTTATAATTGTTGACATCTGATGGAATAAGTCTAGGCACTATGTTTTCCTTCATGAGTATCATGACTATTCTTTGATCTTTTGTTTGTGATTGAAATGACCTTAAAAATAATTTGAAAAAAAAATCTATTTTTCAGTGGGCTACACTTGAAATGTTCAAACATGATATATACGTATTTATTTAAGTATTAATACATCTCAGTAAAGCTTTACATAAAACTTGCAATCTTTTGTTAAACGTATTCTACCTTATTTATATCCAGATATTATTAAACATGATCTGTAATTTCCAGCTACCCAGTGCTGGCATACAGTAAATCAATTATATTATATACATTGTTTTGGTATCTAGCCACCATGCTAAGTTTCTTTATTGTCCTCCAATTTCATGCACATTCTTTCAGCATTTAAAGACACCATTATTATACTTTATTTATATTTTTGAACATTTATCATTTTAAATAGATTAGGTCAAATGACACAAGGAGTGTTGGTCCAAGACTGCTTCATCGTGGCTCACAGCAGTTACATTTCCTCAGTTTTAAAATGTGTAGAGGAAATAGAATTCATTTAGCAGAATTCTAACAGTAAGTGTCCTGACACATATAAAGAGATAAACCATGATGCAAAGAACCAACTGGAAGCTGACTTTCCTCCAAAGTTACATAAGAAGTAGCAGAAATTAATGCCAATATCAAAGCTTTGAAAGATGTAGTAGGGATGAAGATTCTTACAACACGCCTATTTGACAGGTGCAAAAGACAGATGGAGCAGACCACAGATTTAATCAAGTGGTGATACAAATTGTTGCTGTTTTCCTACAGTAGCATTTTTCCTGGGACACTGAACATCTCCGACACATGTTATGCAGCTATTGATGAGAAAATCTGCTTTCTTTTCCATTCAAAAATGGAAGGCAAAACGAGTTTCTTGAAGTTAAACTGGAAACATTTTACCTTTACTCACCTGCCTAAAGGGTAACTTTAGAGAAAGTACACACATGCACACCCCACATGTGTTTGGAAATGCTGCTGTGTCCCATTTACCTAGTAATTCGCAGCACTACAATTTTCTCTTGAGAAGCATAGCAAGAACAGGCCTGCCATCTTTATCATTTTAACTTTTGACAGAGCAGACACTATCTATGCAGAGCTTTAGCTGGGATAATCTGAGGAATCCCCAGCAAGCTTCAAAAGGGAAATCATAAGGCAATAGAAACAATGGCTGATCACAAAATAGCAAAAGATGTGATGTGAATTTCTCAGCATGAACCAGTATTGCTTGATTCATTTAAACATATAATTTGTGTGTGCAGCAGCATTTTATTATAAAATTAAAAATAATATATAGGAAACCAAATCAATATATTATGGAAAATATAGTTAAAATTCTTGAATAGGTGGCTTAGACTTCCATGGCATCTGTTTCTTCTACTTTGCTGCTCTGTGTCTCATCCCATGTAGATGACATTACTGAGAATGTTCTATTTCCATTTGGCAACTGAATCTGTTACCACACCCTTTTCTATAAAATATATTCATGAATGTTAGTGAGTTTTGGGGTAACGAAATATACATTAAAGAGAATTACTAGCACAGGCATACAAATTTGCTGGAACCCATCATATCATATACTTAAAATTTCATTTTACTGAATGAAAATTTTACCTATAAAAGAACCATAAACAAATATCAGATGATTGCTAATACTATGAATGTTGGAATGTTTAGATGTAAATATACTGGGACATACAATTTTCTTTGAATTTCTTCAAAAATAAGATGAATTAATAACTGGGAATAGGAATGGACAGGTATGTAATAAAACAAGTAAGGTAAAAACGATGGTTATAGATAAGAGACGAGCAAAGAAGTATATTTGTCTTACTGTAAAATTCTTTCAACTTTCCTTGAAATTTTTCAAAATCTGACTTTGGAAAAAATAAAATAGTTGCAGGAAATCCTTTCATTAGACAAAACTTTGTCTAATGAATATAGAAGTACAACACAATTTTTTTTGTTGTTGTTAAGTCAGGGTTTGAGAAATGCACCTATACTTACTGGACACATGGGCAATGACAAATGAGTTAGGTTGGTAAGCGGAGATGTGGATAAAATAAAATTTGCAACCCTATGGAATATAGGGGAGAGATTGCTCAAAATGAGCATACTGTGTGGATATATTCATATTCCATAAATACTCAGAAGAGGACATCTACAGAGAAGTTTTGCCATAATCAGAAAGAAAGGTAACTGGTACTATGCATACCATTCCTGTTTGCTTCCAGCTACCCAAGTATCGCTACTGATTCCATTGACAAAGTGTTACTCACACCACATTTCCTTTGACTGGAAGATAAACTTTATTACAAAAAAAGAAATAAAGAAATTGCTGATGATATTACATTTACGGTGCCTACTTGCAAACCACACCTTTCAAAGTTTTGGACAGTTCTAGAAGATGGATTATTGTCTTAAACTAGCAGCTAACTAATTCAGGTTTCATTTTATGCTTCAAAATTGGATATAATAGCAGCTGTTCTTATACTGTTTAATGCCATCCCCCTTCTTTACCATCACCAATTTGTAGGAAGAACTCCAGTGTTGCTTAAAGTATGACTGATTTTATATCACTCTATGATGATATGACAGTGGATATAAATTAGCAAATTCCTTTTTTGATGGCATTTTTTTTTTAGCTTGACAAGAGTAAATATTAAGAGGAATGTAAAACTGATTGTGCTGAACCTCCTCCATTTGCCCACCCAGAATCATCTTTCCCTTTTCTTCACTCTGTTCTCTGACTTAGGAGACAGACCTCTTTGAACAGTATCAATAGACTCCATTGACTTGTAGTTATTTTGTAGCATTTAGCTACTGAGAGTCCTTTTAAAATATAAGCATGGTGACAAATAAGGTCAGGCAATTCATTTTCAAGCTCTTTCCCAAAGTTTTCCCTCTAGCTGACTCTGACCTTTGACCAAAAGTTAGAGTCACCCTCATCACACATCGTCTAATTCTACATTCCAGTGATTACTTCTTATATTCCTCCCTTTTTTACGCAGAGGTGGTTACAACCATGGATAGTTGTGTAAACCCATGTATTTCTGATCATTGTAAATAATCCCTTTATTAAAAATTGTTGAGATTTGCTTGAATGTGCCATCAGTTGCTTGCTGGTAGTTACGGATACTAGTTTATTTACAACCCTTCCCAAATTAAATTTAATCAAAAATCACAGGATCAAAAAGTAATATCACATATTGTTGAAAGAACAACAGATTAAAAATATATTTTCATCTTGAACATAAAAGAACCACAAAATTCTGCCTTATCAGTTATAAATAAAAAAATAAAAGAATTATAGACATCAATAGATTAATGAACATTGTAGATGAAGATTTTCATATCATGTTTTAAGATACTACTATATCAATGAGAATTAAATAGAAATAGAAAGGAATAACGCTTGTTCAACAATTTAAAAATTCTACACACCAAAAGCACAGAATACACATTATATTTACATTAATCAGTCACCGAAATAAACCATGTTCAAAGAAAAAGTGTAAACCCAAATAATATCAAAGAAACATCAACAAAAATATTACATTGCCATATCACAATGAATTAAAGTTAAATATAAAATAACAATTAGAGATTATTATTATCTGCAAAAGCTTAGTATTTACTATGTGTGATTTTTTTCTATGAGTTTTATATACATCAACTCTTTAAATATTCAGGAAAATATTTTGTGGTAAGTAATTTTATGACCACCATTTTCTTTCAAATAGGTTTAATAGTTTATCTATGGTGCAGCAGTAGAACCTCCCAATCCATGCTTATATGATTGCTCAACTGAAAAACACAGCAAAACTAACAGAAAAACGTATACTTAAAAACATTTGTGGAAAAGTTAGAACATCTGTAGATTAAATAAGCTTCAGTATTAGAAAACATTGACAATAAAATAACAATAATTTCATTACATTTCAAAAAATGTGGGTATAATTGGACTAGTACTAGAAGAAATTCAGAACTTTTAAAATCAGTATTTAATCATTCATTATCAAATGTTTATTGAGCAAATCCCACATGCTATGCAGTTATTCATTGCAAAATGAAGAGGGATACATGACCATACTTATGCAACTCAAGGAGATAGATAAACATGAGAAGCACAAACATAAACAAAAATAAGGGACCAATAAATCTATTGTTAGAAGTCAACTGAAAGTAGCATAAAAGTAATAGAGCTAATTACAATGACAGGCCAGGTGCGGTGGCTCAAGCCTGTAATCCCAGCACTTTGAGAAGCCTAGGTGGGTGGATTACCTGAGGTCAGAAGTTCAAGACCAGCCTGGTCAACATGGTGAAACCCTGTATCTACTAAAAATACGAAGATTAGCCGGGCGTGGTGGCACACACCTGTAGTCCCAGCTACTTGGGAGGCTGAGGCAGAATTACTTGAATCCAGGAGGTGGAGGTTGCAGTGAGCCAAGATCATGCCACTGCACTCCAGCCTGGGTGATAGAGCAAAACTCTGTCTCAAAAAACAACAACAACAAAAACAAACAAAACAAAACAAACAAACAAACAAAAAACACAAACACACGTGCACACTCTAGAGGCATAACAGGATTAACAGAAACTTAAAACCTTCCTATACGTGAAAACACATGAGATTAATTTGAAATTTCAGATACTATTCCAGGAAATGTATTTAACAGGTGAATACCATATACCTTATCTTCACTTTTTAATTAAAAAGTTCCAAAGTGACAGCAATTAATGATAAGTGCCCTTATCATTCTAAAGAAGAGCTGCAGGTGAGGCTTATTCAAGAATGGGTGTACTACAAATGCAACAATCGTCTCATCATTTTCTGCTAGTCTCTATCAAGAGAAGACGAAAAAGTCATAGAGAAATGAAGTAATATTTAATATATAATAATTAATAAGCTTTGGCTTACTTGTGTGTGTGGTGACATTTCTTCACTGTTCTTGAAATGAAACCTACTCTTTTACTTAAGAAAAGAGAGAGCAGTTTCAAGAGACCAAGTGAGAAGTCTAAGTCTGCAAGAAATGGAGACTCTGGTGGATTCTTTAAAGAAAGAGAGAGCAGCTACTAGAGAGACCTAGTGATAAGTCTTAAATTTGCAAGAAATGGAGCCTCTGGTGGATTCCCCCATCTGGACATTTGCTGAGTAGTAGGAAGTCTTAAGCCCACCTCAGAGCTATTGTCAACATGAAGTTGAGAGTTCACAAAGAGCTTGAGAAGTACATTCCAGTTTGGACACACGGGATAACATGGAGTCTGCTGTCTGGATCTCATCTTGGGAATTCTATGCAGAGGATACAGCTTGGGAGAGCCATAGATGTCAGGATGAAGAAAGGGCAGAGATAGGCAGCCTGTGCTAACAATGTTGGGCATATGTTGTGCACAATGTGGCATAGGCTATACATTTTCTGTGTACCAATTGGAACTTGAAGAAGTAAAGAGACTTGGGCAATCATGATCAGTACCTGATAAAAAGGTGCAGCCTGTCTGTGGTGGCGAGACCTCAGAAATAACGACTGTTTTCTGGCCAAGGCAATAATTTAGGAGGCTAAAAGCAAAGCGTGTATCCCCTGAGACAGTTAATGTTCTTTGGTAGCCTCTGAAGAACTAACACTTACATCCCAAAAGGGAGTCAACATTTATTTGAAATTATTTGAAAGTATAACATGACACATTAAAAAATTATATAATAAACCCTAAAATGACAACTCAAATTTACAGAAAGAGGTACTAATAAACCAATAATAAAGAAAATGGAATCATAAAAATCTTCAATCTTACAAAGGCAGGGAAATAGGAAAAAAAAAAGACATAAGAACAAACAAGAAAAACAAAAAATAACTCGATTTACTTGCAAAAAAACTACCAAAATCAAGTATTTTTACAGTACTTCGTATTCATGAGAACGTTTTAACAGAGATCATGGTGGATATTTTACACCAGGCAAGTGCTTACTGAAAGAGAGCCAGGGTAGCTACATTAACTTAAATGATCACTATTTAAAGCAAAACACACTACTATACTCGGTTTTAAGGAAGTTACTATATAAAATGGGGAAGAATTAACTGCTACTATAAAATTAATAATTGAAAAATTTAAAATAATAATGTAAACCCAGAAGATTTGAAAACCAAAATTGGCATATTTAATTTAGTGAATACATGTGCATGTGCATGTTGGTACTCACGCAAGCACACACACATATGCACACACACACATTTTTTACAGTCAACAGTTACAGAATATCCATTTTGTTTAAGTTCACATAGCCATAACAGAATTTATTCTCCATGATGAAGACACCATAATTTGTAATGTAAATGTCACTGCAAGCTCCACCTCCCGGGTTCACATCATTCTCCTGCCTCAGCCTCCTGAGTAGCTGGGACTACAGGTGCCCACCACCATGCCCAGCTAATTTTTTGTATATTCTTAGTACAGACGGGGTTTCACCGTGTTAGCCAGGATGGTCTCAATCTCCTGACCTCGTGATTCACCCGCCTCGGCCTCCCAAAGTGCTGGGATTACAGGTATGAGCCATGGCACCCAGTCTTTTTTTTTTTTTTTTTTTTTTTTTTTTTTTTTGAGACAGAATTTTGCTCTTGTTGCCCAGGCTGGAGTGCAATGGTGTGCGATCATGTTCACCACAACCTCTGCTTCCCAGGTTCAAGCAATTCTCCTGCCTCAGTCTCCCAAGTAGCTGGGATTATAGGCATGTGCTACCAAACCCGGCTAATTTTGTATTTTTAGTAGAGATGGGCATTTTCCGTGTTGGTCAGGCTGGTCTTGAACTCCTGACCTTATATGATCTGCCCGCCTCAGCCTCCCAAAGTGCTGGGATTACAGGCCTGAGCCACCGCGTCCGGCCTAGACTCTGATTTTGTCTTCACTCTTCATTCCTGTTTTGTCACACTTCTGAGAGTTGTGGACTTTTGTTTTCTTGAACATAAAGTTTTCTCTTTAAACTCTGTTACTATAAATTCACTGCCTCCTCTGTCTGGAAAACTCCCTCCTCAGGGTTCTAACACACCACCAACTCCTGTTCATGCTTTACAGTTCTTCTTACATGCCCTTTCTTCAGGAAGGTTTTCTTGGTAAGTAGTTAAGGTCAAATGTCTTTTTGTACCCTCAAGACATCCTACTTCCAACTTCCACTTTTTCACTCACATATACTCTGCAATTACTTTAATGGTTTTTATTTCCCCCACTGGGTTCATTAAAAGTTAATGTTATATTTGCTAAATTTATTGTTATATCCATTGTTCTTAATATGTATAGTAATTAGTATATAATAGACATTAACAATGTTTAAAACTAATAAATAAAAACTCACATTGGTATTATGTAAGCCATATATTACATAAAAAATAAATACTGTTAAAATTTCTAAAACTTACTGTTCCATAAATTTATTATGAGAATATGTTGTTGTACTGTCTTTGTATATAAGATGTTTAACTAATTCTAACATTGTTAAAAGCCTAACCTAAATGTCCCACTTCAGGATCTATCCTAATCACAACCCATTCCCTCCTCTTTCATGCAAATAGTATTTCCTTCCTCTGCTTTTAACTGTGTTATCAGCCCTTTGGCTGGTTATTTGTATGTCCATCTTTATTTCTTTCTACTAAATTCCTAGGAGAGACTGAAAGTAGTTTTCATCGTTGCCTAGGTCAGAGCTAATGCTCATTCATTGATAGTTCCAAACTGTATGTAGATGCTCCAAATGACCAATAAATAGAACATCTGACAAATTTATGAACATTAATTTGTTTAAATAATTAAATAAAATAACAAGAGTGATAAATTTGTGCATTCCCAAATTATCTTGGTATGATACACCTTTCTCTGAGGCTAAATGGGATGCAACTCATTGCTTCCCTGTCTGCCGCGTTATCTCTCAGGACACTTCATATTTATGGTCCACTGAAGTGAACTCACCCAGAATACGATGTTTGGCACTTATTCAATCAAAATTATTCACTCTGAATAAGAGAAAGCCTTACCTGTTAAATAGGTTATGGCTTTTTAAACGGGAATACAAATCCTAACTTGAGTTTTTGAATTTTGGCAAATTGACAAAATGGTGCAAATAACAAGGGTAAATGAAAGAAAAATGGTGCTGTAAGAGTGGATAAATATAATGCACTGTTGAAGGTAATGAAGAAAATATATTTCATTACTAGCAGATACAAAGAGCTCAATAAAGTATAGGAATTATTGTGACTATTCACCCATGTAACACTCCTTGGTCCAGTTCTTTGCCTTGTGTCTAATTCCTACTCATTATTTGTCAGTTCCATAATAATGTTGTATATTTCATTATTTCAATATTTTTATATTTTATAAATTCCTTTTTCTTAAGGGCTCTAAATCAATGAGAATAATATAACTTTGATACGTTTAAAAATAAATAAATAAAATCAAATATAACTGTGAGTAAAGCTTGTTAGTAAGTTTATTGCAATTTACATGAAAAATATAAGTTGCAATAAAAATTTAAAGGAATTAAGAAAGGATGTATAAAATAGAGAATAATTTTTGACAAGCTAAATACCTTACTCAGCAGCTTTAATGGCTCTGGAAGCAATTCATTATTGCCCAAAGACATTTTGACTTATAATAACTTATTTTAGCATACTTTAACATATCCCATGAGGAATCATTACAGAGTTTGCTAGGATGATGGAGTTAACATGTGCTGATTGTCTTCATTCAGTATCTGTCAGCTGAAGAAAATATTCTTATATGCATTGGAGTATATGCCAAATACAATGCATGCCAAATTATCTGCTAAAATACAAAAACAGTAATAAATGCAAATCTATTGCACATACTGTTAATTGTTTTACATGGCATGTAACTGCTAGGAAGTTTTTCTATACTCAGTATTAGCACAAAAAGGCTGCTGATGTGAAGAGAAGGGTAAATTCATCCTTTTAAACTAGAGTAAAAAGCACAACAAGGTAAAACATATAGAGCATATTATTCCAAACTTAATGTTCCTATAACCTTCTTCTGAATTTCTATGTAAATATAATGACAAAATACATAATTGAATATTTATAGATACAAAATTATTTCACAAAGTAAGACCTTGAACTACTCTCAAGTACAGCAATATTTGATTGCTTTCAATGAGTTTTTCCTAGCAAATTTTAACAAAACTTATTTGTCTACCCATTCTAGAATTAGTGATTCATCTATCTAAAATTTTTGCAACCTAATAGCAAAATTCCTATTATTAGAACACATAAGGAACTGATGAACTCATATTCATATTCTACATATTTATTAATCCTAAACAATTGTTTAAGATATAAGTATACAAGCATAGGGCATGAATCACAAATTTAGAAGTCACAAACTTCTTAAACAAGTTTCAGAAAGAAACTCAAATAAAATTTACAACAAAGTTAATCTGAATTATTGATTATAAATGTGGTTTAAAAAGTTAAAAATTTAGCACAGATGGTTACAGTTAATATTATTTTTCTATAAACAGCATTTTTTAATCATTTGGAAAAGCGTTTGGTTATGGGACTAAAGCATTATTAAAACTTCGCTTATTCACTTGTGCAACTGAGGAAATTGACCTTTTTTTTTTTTTTTTTTTTTTTTTTTGAGACGGAGTCTTGCTCTGTAGCCCAGGCTGGAGAGCAGTGGCGCGATCTCAGCTCACTGCAAGCTCCGCCTCCTGGGTTTACGCCCTTCTCCTGCCTCAGCCTCCCCAGCTACTGGGACTACAGGCGCCCTCCACCTCGCCCGGCTAGTTTTTGTACTTTTTAGTAGAGACGGGGTTTCACCGTGTTAGCCAGGATGGTCTCGATCTCCTGACCTCGTGATCCACCCGTCTCAGCCTCCCAAAGTGCTGGAATTACAGGCTGGAGCCACCGCACACAGCCTGACCTAATTTTTTACCCTACATCAGTTTCTGTTTTGCGTTTGAAGCCAGGCTTTGAATCTTACTTGGATTTTAGGTGAAAAAGCCATTCATGTAAATACAAGTAAATCCTTGGGCAACAGTGATTGGTTTGCTCCATAAAAACTGAACACAAGGATCTACGAGCTAGGGACTTCCAAACTCCTTATCGTGGTGGCTTTTGGCAATTATTGTATGTTCGTTATTTATGGAACTGTCCCAGAACAATGGACTGCTCTATGTAGGTTCCATTTCTCTGTCCCTCCATACTTGTGTCCACTAAGAAAGAAAACTGCTTGAGTATTGAATACAACCTTTGTTTTGGAAATACATCCCATAGACTTTTCTGAAAAACGTGTCAATTATATTTGATCTGCTTTTTGTTACAAGCCATCATAACTTTGATATAAATAGTTCTTTAAGTATTTGCCTTCTTCCAGCTCTCTGAACATCGCAAATGCTTCTGAAATATAATCGCAGGGAGTCAGTGGGATTATCATAATTGTAGAAACAATGTGCAATCCTTATTACAGATGAGGAATATCTAACTTAAAAACTTCTATTTAATATTCAATTCAATTATGTAATAAGAATAATATTCTGTAATGCATTAAAAATGATAGAGAAAAATAAAATAGTGTTTCAGTTCTCTAGGTTCAGAAGATTGGAAGTAATTTAGTGCAGAATGACAGCTATTTGATTCTTTCGGTAAAAAGATAGCTGCCGTCATGATTTTAAAGAACTCATTAGGAAGCAAAGGTGACATGTGATGCCTTCTTGTTATTAGGTAAAGCAGTTAGAAAAATACTCATCTATAGTAAAAAAAGAAAAAGAAAAGCCTCTATGAGTCCCAGGATCTGTCATTGGGATCCATCAAAAGCACAAATCCACTAATGCATGCTCATATTTTAAAAAATAATTTTATATATGAGACTGTATTTTACTAATAGCACCTTGGATGTGAATTGATATAGCATCCTTGAAATAATTGGAGAAAAAGCAAATCATTTTTTAAAGTTTTAAATTAAACTCATTGTCTCAGAATTTTGAAGCAATTCTATAATGTATTTTTCCATCATTTAATAAAATAAAATATTGACAAAAAGAGGGAAAGGAGTAAGAATAATTTGGTAATTGGAAATCATGGAGGAGAGATTTTAAGTGGTGATATCTAAAAATTTGATTTTCAAATTGTTGTTTAAACCAGTAGCAACAGCATTACCTCACACCTTACAAAAAAGGCAGAGAACATTTTGCCAAGAAGCACTCTTCTAGATGAAAACTAAACACGTGGAAAGCAGAGATTAATAAACCGAGAGACTGCAGAAAAGATGGGGGCGGAAAATAAATTTTCCACATCTATTTAGATAATTGCCGTAAGCTGTCCTATTCCCTGCCTTCAATGTAAAAATTTAAGAGTGTATGACGCCGCCATCTTTACTACCTTGGAAAGCTGCCCAATCCCCAACCACGCCTTCTTCTATTTTGACTTAATATTTATTTCTTTATTTTATTAGTTCTTTTTTTAACCTTGCCAATGAGTGTTATAAAAGGCTTAGAACTTATCCCACAATCCTTTTCCTCTCTTTCTTGAATATATCCTGTAGTTTTTTGTGTAAGTATGTGTGTGTGTATGTGTGTGTATATGTGTGTGTGTGTGTGTGTGTGTATCTCCTGTAGGATAATTATTGCGTTTTCTGTCACCATCTTTTACTTGACAGTTGATTATAAAAATATCTTCCTATACAGTATATTTCTACTTGGGTACTTAACTAAGATTTCAGATGAATGTCTAAATGCATTCATTAGAATCCTGAGTAAAAATAGCTTTTCTTCTAAAATTAAGAGTTGCATCTCTGAATTTTGCCAGTGAACCAGACCAAATTCTAATTATTTCTCCTTCTTAGTCTCCAAATATGCCTAGGATGTGTTAGAAGATAAATTATATCTAAAGTAATTTTAAGGTAAAAAATATAATATAACAGATTATCATATGGATTGTTATTTTTCTCTGTGCCTCTTGTGGCATGTCTCACTTTGACTCCTAGCACTCACTTCTGCAACATTTAACATAAACTTGGATATTCTTTGTAATTCTACCTTTCATCATATCTACGTAACGTAATTTTCTCAAAATATTCTCTTTTCCGTGTCATTAAACACCTGAATATGTTGAATATATTCTTACTCATTCCAAGTCTCACTATTCTGCTGGCTTTTGAAGCCTATTAGTAATGTGCCAACTGGTAGTCTGAATAATTTGTTGAGTAATAATAATTCCTACCCTAGACTTTTGTTATAGGTTGATTTTAATTATCAACTAGTGTAGTTCTTGTAAAGTCAGTTTAAAAAATGATAGTATTTTTTAGAGACGTTTTAGGAAGTTTACAAGGAAATTGAGCTGAAAGTAGAGTTTCCCTATTCCCACCTCCAACCCGCACATAGTTTTCCCTATTAATATGGTTCATTAGTGTGGTACATTTGTTATAACTAATGGACCCATATTGTTACTAGTCGAAGCCTGTAATTTATACTAGGGTTTCCTATTTGAGTTTTACTGGTGTATGGGTTGTGACCAAAGCACAATGTAATGTATCCATGCTTTATTTATTTATTTGTTTATTTATTTTTATATATTTATTTATTTTTGAGATGGAGTCTCCCTCTGTCACCCAGACTGGAGTTCAATGGTACAATCTTGGCTTACTGCAACCTCCACCTCCCAGGTTCAAGTGATGCTCCTGCCTCAGTCTCCCACATAGCTGGGATTACATGAGCTCACCAGACCCACAGGCGTGGGACCAGCTAATTTTTTTTTTTTTTTTTTTTTGAGACGGAGTCTTGCTCTGTGGCCTAGGCTGGAGTGCAGTGGCCGGATCTCAGCTCACTGCAAGCTCCGCCTCCTGGGTTTATGCCATTCTCCTGCCTCAGCCTCCCGAGTAGCTGGGACTACAGGTGCCCGCCACCTCGCCCGGCTAGTTTTTTGTATTTTTTTTAGTAGAGACGGGGTTTCACCGTGTTAGCCAGGATGGTCTCGATCTCCTGACCTTGTGATCCGCCCGTCTCGGCCTCCCAAAGTGCTGGGATTACAGGCTTGAGCCACCGCGCCCGGCCTTAATTTTTGTACTTTTAGTAGAGATGGGTTTCAACATAATGGTCAGGCTGGTCTTGAACTCCTGATCTCATGTGATCCACCCACCTCGGCCTCCTAAAGTGCTGGGTTTACAGGCATGAGTCACCGCATCCAGCCTGTATCAACCATTATATCATCAGACAAAGTAGATTCATTTGCCCTAAATATCCCCTATACCTATTCATCCCTCTCCTTTCCTTGTGGCCACCACAGATGTTTTTGGTATCTCTACAGTTTTTTCTTTTCCAGTATATCATATACTTGGAACCATATAGCATGCAGACTGCAACCTAGCTTCTTTCACTTAACAGTATGAATTTAAAGCTCCTTCACGAATTTCTGTGGCTTGATAGCTCATTCATTTGTACAGCAGACTAATATTCCATTGCATAGATGTACTAGTCATTGTTTATCCATTTACTTGTTGCAGATAATCTTTGTTGCTTCCAAGTTTGGTCAATTATAAGTGAAACTGCCATAAACGTTTGTATATGGGGCTTTGTGTGATCATAAGTTTTCAACTCATTTGGGTAAGTATCTAAGAGAGTGATTGCTGGACTATGTTTAATTTCTAAGAAACTGCTAAACAATTTTACACAGTGGCTGTACCATTTTCCATTTTCACCAGCAATGAATGTTGCTTTACATCCTTGCTCCACATCCTTGCTTCACATCTTTTCCAAGATTTAGTTTTGTCCATGTTTTGCATTATAAAATTTCTAGGCCGGGCGTGGTGGCTCACACCTGTAATCCCAGCATTTGGGAGGCAGGTGGAATAAGAGGTCAGGAGATTGAGATAGTCCTGGTCAACATGGTGAAACCCTGTCTCTACTAAAAACACAAAACAAATTAGTCGGGCGTCATGGCACATGCCTGTAGTCCCAGCTACTTAGGAGGCTGAGGCAGGAGAATCGCTTGAACCCACTAGGCAGAGGCTGCAGTGAGCCAAGATTGTGCCACTGCATTTCAGCCTGGGTGACAGAGTGAGACTCTGTCTCAAAATAAATAAATAAATAAATAAATAAATAAATAAATAAATAAATAATTCTACTAGATGTGTAAGTGGAATTTCCTTGTTATTTTAATTTGCAATTTCCTAATTACATTTGACATTAAGCATTTTTTCATATGCTATTGGCCATTTACATATCTCTTTTGGTGAGGTGTCTTCATTTTTTTTTTTCACTTTTAATTGGCTTGTTTGTAATTTTGCTGCTGAGTTTTAAGGGATCTTTTTATATTTGGATATATGTCCTTTATCAGATATTTTGCAAATATTTTTTCCCAGTATGTGAGTGTATTTTTTTAATATATTTTAGAAAAATATTCTTTTCACAGTGTCTTTTACAGAGCAGAAGTTTAAATTTTAACTGAGGCCAATTTGCCAATTAAAAAAAATATAATGTATTTTTGGTGTTGTTTCTAAACCTCATTGCCAAACACAGGGTCACCTAGATTATTTCCTATGTTGTCTTCTTAAAGGTTTATACATTTTTATCATACGATTAGGTTTATAAATTAGTTTGAGTTAATTTTTTTTAAAAAAAGCCATAAAGTCAGTGCGCAGATTTGTTCTTTAACATGTGAATGCCACTTGTTTCAGCAATATTTATTGAAAAGGCTGTCATTCCTTCATTTGATTGCCTTTGTTCCTTTGTCAAAGATTAATTATATTTGCATAAGTACATTATTTCTGGGTTCTCTGTTCTGTTTCATTGATCTATTTAACTATTCTTTTGCCAGTACTACACTGTCTTGATTATCGTAGCTTTATAGTATGTCTTGAAGTTTAGTAGTGTCAGTTCTCCAGATCTGTTCTTTTTATTATTGGCTTTACATATAAATTTTAGAATCAGTTTGTCAACATCCCATGAATAACATTCTGGGATTTTGATTGGGTCCTGTTTTTTTCTGGATGAATTTTAGCAGGGCATGTCTTTCTCCATTCTTTAAAAAATCTGTCTTTTTATTTAATGTATTCTTTTTTTAATTTTTTTTCTGAGACAGAGTCTAGCTCTGTTGCCCAAGTTGGAGTGCAGTGGCGTGATCTAGGCTCACTGCAACCCCCACCTCCCAGATTCAAGCAGTTCTCCTGTCTCAGCCTCCAAAGTAGCTGGGACTACCGGAGTGCACCATCATGCCAGGCTAATTTTTGTATTTTTAGTAGAGATTTGGTTTCACCATGTTGGCCAGGCTGGTTTCAAACTGCTGACCGCAGTTGATCCACCTGCCTCAGCCTCTCAAAGTGCTGCAATTACAGCATGAACCACTGCGTCGGTTCTGATTTTCTTATAGAGAATATGTAGTTAGTATTGCTTTTGTAACCATTGTAACAGACTCTGTCTTTTAATTTGGTATTTAGGCCATTGACACACACACAAAAAGTACTTGATGTATGGTTTTGTGCCACATAATTATGTTTTGGTCAATGACAGACCACATCCATAATAGTGTTTCCATAAGATTATAATACTATATTTTTACTGTATCTTTTCTATGCATAGATATGTTTAGACACACAAATACCATTGTGCTAAAGTTCCCATAGTATTCAGTACAGTAACATGCCTTACAGGACTGCCTAGGAGCAAGAGGCTACACTGTATAGCATAGGTTTGTAGTAGTCTATGCCATCTAGGTTTGTGTGAGTACATATTTTGATGTTCACACAAGAAAATTGCTACTGAAACACTTCCCAGAATGTAATCCCATCATTAAGCAATGCATGACTGTAGTTGAATTAATATTTTTATGTTTATGACTTTTCTTTTATTTTGCAATTTTCATATAATATGCCTAAATGTGGTTGTTGTTGTATTTATCATGCTTATTCTCTATACCTCCTGGGTCTGTGCTTTGTCATCAATTTTTGAAAATTATTAGCTGTTATTATTTCATAAGTTATTCTGAAAATTATCTTTCTTCTCTCCTGCTATACCTATCACAAGTAGTTCTACTTTTTGTAATTGTTTCACAGCTCTTGGTTATTCTATTCTAGGTTGATTTATCTTAATTATTATTTTTGTTTTTACTTTGTTAGTTTGGGGAATATCTACTGCATATTATCAAGCTTACTGCTTCTTAACTCAGTTATGTTCAGTCTACTAATGAACCATATTATAATACAATAATAATGTACATTCTGTTACAATATATTTTTAAAGTCTTCTATAGTTTCCTTTTAATTTTTTCTTTAGAATTTTTATCACTCTGAATCTATACTCATATGCTCTTGCATGTTGTCCACTTTTTCATTAGAGTTTTTAGCTTAGTAATCATAGTTGTTTTCAACTCCCAGTCTAATATTTTCAAAATACTTGCCATATCTAAGTCTGATTCTAAGGGTTGCTTTGTGATTTCAGAATGTGTTGTGCCTTTTAGCACAGCTTGTTATTTGTGTTTAAAACTGAAAATAATATTTTTTTAAAAAAACTAAGATAATAGTCCTCTGATGTAAGCTTCTATGTTTATTTGGCTAGGAGTTAGGCTGCATTTACTTTTTTCTGTAGCTGTGGTGTCAGTGCCCCAAATTTCTTCTTCTTCTTGTTTTTGCCTTCTCTGTTGTTTGAATTTCTCTAGACATTTCTTCTTAAAAAGGATCTGAGCTTTGCAGTTGCTTTGCAGTTGTTTTGCAGTTATTTTAATTATAATTCCCTGTTATTAAATAGGAGAACTTTTGATGTGTTAGTATGATGTAGGGGAATGAGAAGCATTCCACAGTTCTATGATTAGTTCTCTGTGTTTTAGTGAGCCTGTGTGTCTAGGCTAAAATCTTCCAAGGACTTGTCGTCCACTCACTTAAGCAGAACAAGAAACATAGAGAAGGCTGCAGTTGGGTGTTTTCCTTCTCCCACGTTCATTAAATTCTGGCAAAACCCAAGTTAGTTAGGCTCTGAGTTTCCCTTGAGGGAAGGCTGTTGTTAATGAGAACATATCACTTCAGTCAATTTGTCATATAAAACTCAAGTCTCAGATGGATCTAATAAGATGTGTTGATTTTTAGTTTGTTCAGCTGAGGTTGTAGTCAGCAACTTCGAAGCTCTGGTAGGCTGTAGGTACACATGGAAGTCTCACATTTTAATTTATATTTTACTTAATCATATATGCATACATACATATAGGTATATAATTATAAAATACAATTTATCCAAAAATTTTACAATAAAAAAATCATTTCCCTTTCTTTACTGTCCAACTCTGTTTCCTATTCCCCAGAAGCAACTGCATACAACTGTTTTAAGAGTTTTTTTCTTATATTTCTCTCCATGCTATATGTAAATGGTTTATACAAATAACTATTTAAGCTTTTGATACACGATATCAACTTCTCTACTATAGAAATGTATAACTTTGCATATGTCCTTTTGTATTATTCTTGCCATGCAATTATCATTTTCCTCTTTTACAGTTTAGTTACAAATTGATTAGCATAAAGTATATTGTTTATATTATTATGCCCGTAAATACATTTCTTAGTTGAGCCTAAGATATTTATATAACTTGATATATTATCACCTTACATTAGTTTTTAGTTTTCATTTGTTACATTATGATATTATGTTAGTCTTTTGTTCTCAATTGTTTATGTTCCATTTACTTAATATTGGTCCAAGGATAAGCTCTTTGTCAGAAACAGCAACAACAAAATCTTCTAAATGCAATAAAAACATAATCTATCAATATTCTTTTTAAACTTATGGGTAAATTACTCTGGGATGAAATCATTCTGTTTCGTCCTGGAATAATTCCTTCTATATCTGCTTTTTAGTATTGATTTCCAAGCCTCTCTCTCTATTTTTTTTTTAAATCTGTATATTTGTTTGTTGCTTACTTGACTTTTTTTTTGGTCCCAAAATGTTTCCTTTTCCACAGCTTCAGAGTAATTTTTGAAAAATACAGTATTTTATTCTATCTCTTTGAGATTACAAATTAGACCTTTTTAAGTTTTCTTCAATTTTCTTATTCTCTATGTAATTATATCTAATTTCTAATAACATCTGTGCTTACTTTGATACTGTGGCAAATAACTTCTAAGAAAACTCTTCCCTGCTGATCAGGACCTGAACCAAACTAAGGATATAAGTATACTCAGAAAGAAGACAAGTGGATTATGAAATCAAACTTCTGGTTTCCAGTTCCGAAAAGCTTAGAATTAACCACTCTATCTTTACAACAAGTGAAAAACTGAACAGAACAAATAATCAACAATTCTTATTGGATTGGTAAGAGAGAAAAGGACCCTCCAAAAAAGTACTGCTCCCAAGATTGGAGACACAGAAAGGCATACGTGAAAAGTCACAACTTATAAAGGCAGAAACTCGGTATAGCAAACTCCACAGGAAATAGTGCCAGGACAGAAAAACTTGAACTATAAATGATGAATTGCTGGAGTCTCAGTGTGAACAATTCTGAGAGATAAAACTCCAGGGAACTGAGTTATAAGGCAGCTTCCATAGGATTGTGAAATTTACCTTCAGGAGCTCCACCAGGCTCCCATATCCCCACAAGAAAAAGTCCCTTATGCTTCTGCAGGGGAAAGAGAAAAGGGACCATTTTGAAATGTCAAAATACTCTGTTCTTAAGGCATGACCTCAGGAGAAACTATGTAATAAGAGCCCCACTTGCTGAGGCAGAATCAGTCTAACTGACCTGTAATAAAACTATCCAACTCTAGTTCCCTCTAACTTTATGCCTGGGAGAATTAAACTACCCATTTCCAATCCACACTAGCCATCATCCTGTCCCAACTAAGAGGGGAGAAAAAAAATTGAGAAAAACTTCTGACGTTCACAATCCAGAGGTACAGGCTCACTAAAAGGCTGATATTAATTAAGAATTATAGAATTACAGAATGTTCCCCCCCTTCCCTGGTACTTCACCAACATATTACAAAAGCACATATTTTTAGAAGGTTTTTTTTTTTCTCAGTAAACCATGTTTAGATATTTTAAAAAACAAAAAAGCCAATGACAAAAAAACACAATTCGAAGTGACAGAGTAAGCATTAGAGCCTGACACAGCTGGAATGTTGGAACTATAAGACCAGTCATTTTAAACAACTGTGATTCATATGCTAAGGGTCTTAATGGATAAAGTAGACACCATACAAGGACAGATGGGCAGTGTAAGCAGAGGGGTGGAAATCCTAATAAAAACTTCAAGAAATGCTATGGATAGAAAACCTTGTATCACAAATAAAGAATGTCTTTGATGGCCTCATTAGTAGACTGGACATGGCTGAGCAAAGAGTTTCTGAGCTTCAGCATACATCAATAGAAACGTCAAAAATGAAAAGCAAAGAGAACAAAGACTGAAAAGAGTAGTGCATTCAAGGACTGTGGGAGAACGACATGACATCGAAATACCAGAAGAAGAAGAAAGAAAGCAAAAAAAAAAAAAGGATAGAACAAATATTTGAAACAACAATTACTGACAGTTTCACCAAATTAACATCAGACACCAAAACACAGATGCAGGAAGTTCAGAGAACACCAAGTAGAATAAATGCCAAAAAACTACACCTTAACATATCATTTTCAAACAACAGAAAATCAAAGATAAGAGAAAATTCTCAGAAATGCCAAAGGAGAAAAAAAGAAAAAAAAAAAGAACTTTACTTATAGAGAATCAATAATAATAATTCCATCTTTCTTCTCCTCAGCAATTATATAAACAAGAAGAAAGTGGAGTAAAAAAATTGTGTTCATAACACACACAGACACTCACACAACCCTAGAATTGTGTACCTTGTTAAATTGTCCTCTAAAATCAAAGAAGAAATACGGAACTTCTCAAACAATAACTGAGACTATTTGTTGCCAAAAATTGAGAATAATCCTGCCTTGCAAGAAATATTAAAAGAAGTTGTTCGGAAAAAGGGAAAATGTAGTAGAGGTCAGAAACATGAACCTACGTAAAGAAAAGAAGAACACTATAGAAGGAATAAGTAATGATAAAATTTTTTTTCTTATTCTTACCTGATCTATCAGATAATTTACTCAAAATAATAATAGCAACCATATATGTGATGATTATGTATGCCTATATATCATATATATCTCAAAGCACACACAATAAGAATTATACTTATGCTTATATGTTATTATATAGAAATGAAATGAATTAAAGCAATGATATGAATTATGAGAGGGAAAAATTAGAATTATTTTGTTATCATAAGGGAGTCACCCTACCCATGAAATTGCATAGTGTTTTTGAAAGTGGACTTGGATTAATTGTAAATGTAGATTGTAAACTCTAGGAAAACCACTAAAAAAGGATAAAAAAAAAAGATGTCTAACTAACACATGCTATGGAAAGTGAGAAAATTGAATCATATAAAAAATTCAATTAAAACCCCCAAAAGGCAGAAAAAGAGTGGAAGACAAAAATAGAAATAAAAAAAAAGTATAATCACAGGACAATATTAAATTTATTTAAAAGTGCATATTCATAAGCATTTCAATAGTATAAGCATGCCTATAGAATTATTACTAGTATCAGTCATTCATTAATTAAAATACTCTAAGACTGATATTCATATTTTATTAAAATTAACAAATTATTAATAATGATAATTATATATGTATATGCATTCATAAAGGTACACAGATATAGGTTGGAAGTGCAATATGTTTACAAACTGGTGATATCTGGTTTGAATCTACCCAGCTGATTTACTTTGCCAGCATAACTTTGTTTGTTTTTTTTTACTGATAAATCAGAATACTCTTAAGGGACTAATATGCCTTATACCTTATTGGCCTAACGTCTGCCTATTTCTTATACTCAAATGATTCACACATTTATATTACCTGAAGGCTTCTGAAGATAATATAATCCCTAGAGTTGAGATGTGTGAATGAATTTCACTCCTAGAATGATCAGATTTTCTCGCCTCTATTTTCTCTTTATTTTCATCATTCATTGTTCTTGCAAACAAATTTATTTACCTATACTCTACGAAAATTCTTGATATGCTAAAATTATTTGTGGAGTAACATACACTGTGTATAATAAAAATATCATTTAATAAAAACCAGCAATGGGATAGCACTGCACATCTTAGGCAAGATCAGGCTCATTGAAGTTTGGATGGCTGTAGATAAAACACCTATTAGAGAAGACAAAATATAGCACACTGATGACACCAAATGATGTCAAAGATCTGAAGCAATAAGCGCTTTCATTCACTGCTGGTTGAAATAAAAAATGGTGCAGCCACTTTGAAGACAGGTTGGTTTCTTGCAAAACTAAATATACTCTTCTTATATGATCTAGCAATCATGCTCCTTGGTATCTATCCATAGGAGCTGAATACTTATGAACACACACAAATCTGCACATGGTTGTTTATAAATACAAAACTTGAATGGACAAACAGTAGTACATCTAGACATGGTATAGAACTAAAAAGGATGAACTATCAGCCATGAAAAAGCATAAAAGAAACTTAAATACCTATTACTATAGGAAAGAAGCTAATCTGAACAGGCTGCATACTATATATTCCTTCTATATGACATTCTAGAAAAAACAAAAGTATGAAAATATTAAAAAGAAATGAATCAGAGAATTTTTAGGATGGGGAAATATGTATACTGTATGATCGTAGATACGTGTCTTATACATTGGTTCAAACACATACAATGTGCAACACCAAGAATCAGACATAAAGTATACTGTTGACTTTGGTAATCATTCTGTATCAATGTGTTATAGATTCATCAGTCATAAAAAAATAGTTCTTTGCTATGGGATGGTGATAATGGGTGAGGGTACAGATGTGTGGGGTCAAAGGGGTCATTATGGAAAATTTTTCTATCTTCCTCTCAATGTTGCTGTGAATGTAAAACTATCCTATAAATAAATAGTTTGAATATTTATTCAAATTATTTATTGAATAGTTTCAAAAATATATCAAGTGATTTTTGTTAGTTGATGACAATATTCTATAACTGGATTTGGCTAATGGTTACATGTGGCATGTATCTATGCACAAATCCATAAAACTACATACTTAAGGTTTGTGAATTTTACAGTATGTAAGCAATGCCTAAAAAATAAAAAAATAATACTTTTTAGGTTAAGAGGAAAAATACAGCATTTTGTTTATCAATTAATTAATTGGTTTTGTTTCTATCATTCTAAAGTATGGTTGATGAAACCAGAATTCACATTCTTTTTATCTTTTCACAGTTTATTTCTTTGTGTTTTCTTTTTTTTTTTTTGAGATCGGGTCTTGCTGTGTCGCCCAGGCTGGAGTGCAGTGGTGCAAACTGTGCTCACTGCAACTTCCGCCTCCAGGGTTCAAGTGATTCTCCTGCCTCAGCCTCCTGAGTAGCCAGGATTACAGATGTGTGCCTCCATGCCTGGCTAATTTTTGTATTCTTATTAGAGACATGGTTTCACCATGTTGGTCAGGCTGGTCTCGAACTCCTGACCTTGTGATGGGCCTGCCTTGGCCTCCCAAAGTGCTGGTATTACAGGCGTGAGCCACTGCCTCCAATCCCACAGTTTATATCTTAATACCCAGAAAGGGGTTGGAGCAATAATAAATAACATATTACGATTTATTAATACAAATGTAACTACTCCTTTTGATGAAAAATATAGTAAATGTAAGCTTTATCAGAAGATATTTTTAAGTTGGCAGACATAGAAGTGATCCTGCAATGTATAAAGATTTTCTGGGCATTATATTTGAGATATACAAATATTTATTTTAGTTTTATTATTAATGTTTTGCAATAAACTCAAATAATTCAATGAGAAAAAAAAATGACCCCATTAAAATGTGGGCAAAAGACATGAACAGTTTTATTTTTCAAAAAAAGACACAGAAGCAGTCAACAAATACACGAATAAAATCTTCAACATCACATCATCAGAAAAATGCAAACTGAAATCATAAGGATGTACTCTCTTACTTCGGTCAAAATGGCTATTAATAAAAAGTCAAAACACAACAGATGTTGACAAGGGTGTAGAGAAAAGAAAACATTTATATACTTCTAGTGGAAATATAAACCAGTACACCATCTACAGAAAACAATATGAAAATTTTTAAAAGAATTAAAAATAGAGTTATCATTCAACCCAGCAATCCCACTACCGGGTATCTACCCAATGGAAATCATGACATCAAAAGACACCAGCACTTGCATGGTCATTGCAGTACAATTCACAATAGCAAAGCTGTAGAATCAACCTAAGTGTCCATGAATGGAGGACTGGATAAAAGAAATGTGATACACACACACACACACACACACACACACACACACACACACACCATGGAATACTACTAAGCCAAGGAAAGTCACCTGCAGTAACATGGATGAAACTCGAGGCCATTATCCTAAATGAAGTAACTGAGACACAGAAAGTCAAATACCACAAATTCTCACTTATAAGTGGGAACTAAATAATAAATACAAATGGACGTACAGAGTGAAAAAAATAGTAGACATTGAGACTCCAAAAATTAGCAGGGTGGGAGTGGGGTAAGAGATGGTAACTTACCTGTTGGGTACAATGTTCACTATTTAGGGTAATGTGTCCACTAAAAATCCAGACTTCATCACTACACAATATATGCATGTAAGAAATCTGCATATAAGAAATCTGCACTTATAACCTCTAAATCTATAAATATAAACTTTAAAAAAGTTTTACAAAGTTTCTTTTCTTGCTATATTTCCACTCATAGTTACATGCTTTCCCATATCTATTTTAATCTCCATTTTTCTTTTTGTTCTGTAGTAGTTTTCATATTGTAGATGGCTCCAAATTGTTGCTAGATTAAATCTTAGAAGGGATTAATAGGGATTTAATTTTTAAAAATCACCAGAGAAATTCTACAAGTATACTCAATGACACTTAGATTTTGATGCATACAAAGATATATAGCTGTTGCTGGAAATATTTATTCCAAGTTCGGTATAATAGTAGTTTGACTTGTTAACACTTTTATGGGTCAGCGTTATGTTGTTATTATAGTTATAAAAATAATAATACTGGGTATTAAAATGGAATATGAATCAGATGTTGGTAGAATATTTAACATAGTTTGAAAACTAGAAAGAAAGTAATATTTTGAGAGACCTGAATTCAAATCTCAGAATGGTCTTATATTAGTGATATCACTTTGCATGGATGTTTGTACACTGACTGGCACTGGCAAAACAAATGAAAGACTGAAAAACTTGGCAGACAAAATCTGTTTATTTTATCTTTAGTCGGTTTCTTTCCGTCTTCTCTATTTCTGAAGTTTTTCTCAATGCCTTAGGGGGAAAGAAGTCATAAAACTTGGACTTTTCAAAGGGAAGTGCATTCTCCTTATCTTAGAGTCAATTGTAAAAAATTCTATTGAAATTTTCTCAGATTTTGCTTTGTAATCAACGGACACCATCATTCCCTCAATAGTGTTAATATTTAAATAACTGAGATAACCACAGAAGATGACTGCTACGTAATACATTTTTACTTCACTTTGTTGATATACAAGTTGAGCTTTTATGTAAAGTTCTTATAAGTGACTGTCAAAGAAATAATAAAATTCTCAACTAGAAAGCACCCAGATTTTACTTAGTACAAGTATTTCACTTTATATGTATTGGGACAATTGTGTCTTAGTTCGTTTTGTGCTGCTATATCAGAATACCTGAGACTGGGTAATTATAATAAACAGAAATTGATTGGCTCACATTTCTGGAAGCTGGGAAGTCTAAAATCAAGAAGCTGCATTTAGAAGGGTCTTCTTGCTGTGTTGTAACATGATTGAAGGCATCACAAAGCAAGCAAACAAAAGATCTAACTCATACCCTCAAGCCTTTTTAAAACTGGCATTAATCTATTCATGAGGGTGGAGCATTCATGACCTAAACACCTCTCGTTAGTCCCCAACTCCCAGCGCTATTGGATTGGGGTTAAGTTTTCAACACACGATTTTGGTGGCACATATTAAAATTATAGCAGATAGACTAGAGAGAGTTTAATTATTTAAACAAAGTGAAAGCTGTTTATGGGTTTGGGATTACAATCTAAAAGAGCATATATACTCAATGCATGTTTCTTTACTCTGTTATCTAATTACTTGCTTTTGCTTTCTTTTATTTCCTTGCTTCATTTGTGTCCTTTTATTATGTGGTGAAGGAAATATTATGGCACCCAAAATATACAGAGTCAAAAATATGCAAATTATTCTAGGAAAAATGCATGTCTGAAACATAAGAATGCTCAAACAAGACATATACCATAACAGATTTATAAGATAATGTAATGTAAGTTTACATCGTATACTCACCACAGCTCCAACTATATTAGTCTTTAGCTTTAAGAGAGTTACAATATCCAGAATCACTACTTCTTCCCCTTTTTGTGTGTTTTTACTCTCTTCCCCCTTTCTCCCTCCTCCTTTTCCTCTTCCTCTTCCTTTTCTTTCTTTTCTTGCTCCCCATCTTCCTATTCCTACTTCCACTCCTTCTTTTTCTCCTTCTCCTTTCTATTTTATTATTTTTTTTAAAAAGAAAATAATGAGTAATATCAGCATCCCTCTCAGTGAATATTTAATCTCACTAAAGGTAAAGGGTATTTAAAGAAATCAGTATGAACAGAGAAGTAATCTATTAGGGTAGTAATCAGTGACAATAGACTTCAGTTACATTAAAAGACTTCCTAATTAAGCAATGAAGAACACAGCTTCACCGGGATTTTAATGACAGCATCAATACTTTACAATGTCAAGTCATCCTGTTAATGAAGAAAAGTATGGCTGAAGTATAATATAAACAAGTCACCTTTCTTACATGTTTAGAAAGCATATGTCCCCTGTAATATTGTTTTCTATTATTGCAAAACATGAATATTGTTTTACTTTGTACTGATGAATGACCTTACATTCAGTGAAATTCAGGATAAAAAATGGAAAATAAACACAAACATGTTATTTTAAGCCCTTTTTTTAAAAAACAAGGAGAGCTGCAAATAAAAATAATGAGCAACGTATGTTAATTCCTTCTTGGTATACTCTGTAGAACTGAGGTATATTGTGGTGTATGGTTCAGGTGGTTCTAACAGCTAGTCTTGTTTTCCTTCCTTACTGCCTAACAGTCTTAAGAAACTATTTAACATTTTTAGTATTGATTTCTGTCTTAGTTACATCATGTTGAAACAAAATAGCACGAACTGTTTGGCTTAAACAACAGACATTTACTTTTCAGAGTTCTGGGGGCTGGCAGATCTAAGAACAAGGTGCTCACAGGTATGATTCTTAGTGAGAAGCATCTTCCTTCCTGGCAGACAGCTGCCTTCTCACTGTATCCTCACCTGATAGAGAAAGAAAAAACAATCTCTCTGTTTTTTTTTTTCTTTTCTTTTTTATTTTTAATAAAGGCACTAATACCTTCATGAGGATCCTACCTGGTGGCCTCGTCTAAACCGAATTACCTCCCAACAGCCCCACGTCAAATTACAATCAAATAGGGGCGTGGTTAAGGCTTCAACATATAAATTTTGAGTGAACACAAACATTCAGTCCAAAACAACTTCACTGTCTTAAGAATTCAATAAGAAAATGAGTGTAAACTGCTTACAAGTTTGCCATTAGTAAGTATTTCTCATGCCCTGTCCCTCTATTAGTAGTAACAAAACATTTTTTCCTAAGTAAGGAAATTTTAGAACATATAAACTACTAAAATACTGTTAAAATAGTTTTGAATGCAATTAGTCATGAACAACTTCTATGCAATTGCATATCTCGTTATGTTTACTCAGTAGAAAACAAAGTATGAACACAGAATGTAGGTATGTAACATCAAGGAGTATGTCTCAGCTATCTTCACCTTTGTGCCAGTTATCAATTTATTATCTCTCAGTTCAAAATTCCCCCTTCAGCATATATTACAACAATAGAAGGAGTTTTTTAAAGCATTTCTTCATTAAAGTGAGCACCATTAAAGTGTTAAACTTTCCCAAAAGAAGGCACTGTAAGAGCTTAGGAGTTTAGGAAGACAGGTTCTCCTGAGATTTCTGACTACTGTAGTGGGTAAGATGTATGGGTATGGCCGGGCGCGGTGGCTCAAGCCTGTAATCCCAGCACTTTGGGAGGCCGAGGCGGGTGGATCACGAGGTCAGGAGATCGAGACTATCCTGGCTAACATGGTGAAACCCCGTCTCTACTAAAAATACGAAAAACTAGCCGGGCGTGGTGGCGGGCGCCTGTAGTCTCAGCTACTTGGGAGGCTGAGGCGGGAGAATGGCGTGAACCCGGGAGGCGGAGCTTGCAGTGAGGAGATCACGCCACTGCACTCCAGCCTGGGAGACACAGCGAGACTCTGTCTCAAAAAAAAAAAAAAAAAAAAAAAAAAAAGATGTATGGGTATGAGAACTTACTGCTAAGTGTGTCCCAGCCTGTGTTCACAGCATGATCCCTCCATGGTCTTTCAGCCGCAGACTGATGGTAACCTGTGTGGCCCTCTTTATACAAAAACTGCCTCAAAAGCTTCCTGATTTGTACGAGTGCCTTGATTGCCCTCTGCAAGCTCATACGTGTATTGTCTGCAGTCCTGGAGAGCTCTCATTGGCCCTTACTATAGGAGCAAGGCCCAGTCAGGTCCTGTTGTGCACCAATGCTTCCTCCATAGCCAGCTATCTCCACAGCTTCCCTACATCCCACTTCCTGTGTATGTCTGAGCTGTGAGTTACTACTCATCAATTCTCCGGCTGTACTTGGAAGACTTTACGGACTGCTTGCCCATTGACTGTGGACCAACTGCTTGCCTGGGCAATCCAGCAAACTTCTGCTATCCAAGGTACTGAACTACACATTTTCCAGAGAGTACTGAACTTTGGGGTTGAGAGGGAGGTCTCCTTCCAAAGTTATTCTTTCTTTGGTACTTTGTCTGGGCCCTAATTTACCATAAAAAAATTTCTTATACAACTATCTTATAGTTACTCTTTCATCATAGTTTAATGAGTTTTCCTATTAAACTTCCTCTGTGTAACCCACTGTGCGGTTTCTATCTATGTATTATTCCCAGATTGATATACTGCTAAACACTTTGTTACGCTACTACCCAAGTCCTGTGGAAAACTGAAATTATACCCTTGTTTTAAGTTACAAATTATTATTTCTTTCTTTCTTAAACCTATTACGGCCCACTTACAGCTGTCTCCTATTAACAGATATTTTAAAATCAGTAACAAGATTTCCTATTTTGTTCTTGAAACTTTTAGTACCCTACTAGTCTTGTGGTAGTTATAAAGTAAGTGAGTTCAGGAACAGGTTCACAAAAATAAATATTATAATATATTAAGAAGTAGACATACCATTTTAGCAAGTTTGAAAACATTTATGTTACTTTCAAGACATACAGAAGTAAGATAATAAATATTTAACTGTGCATGTGCAAATGGGGAAACTGAAGCTCAGAGAGAAACCCTAATTCATCTACAGCCAGTAATGCTGTAACACTGAGCTAGGATTTTATCTCAACAGGTCTGACTTCAGTGTTCATGTTTCCTACAGAATAAATGATGGGTGACCAGTTCATGGGCTTTAAATTAAAGAGAGGAGAAGAAAGAGAAGAGAGAAGAGGAAAATAAAATTTCAAGGAAAGAACAGAGAAGAGAGCAAAGAAGCGGTAAAATTAAGGTAGTGTAGATGAAAATGGGTTGAAAAGTTTTCAGGGTCTTATTAACACTTAAATCTGCAATTGCTTATTGTAAATATTGAAGGAAACTTATTTAATCCGGGAACTCATTAATCTTTTGATGGACCGAATGCAAACATTGGCAAACATCGATTTAAGAAAATTTTGGAAAGAAAGATATTCACTTTATTTTAATTTTCATTGAGTTTGAATGATGTTTCCAAATAGAAGAAAAATGTTTGTATTTTACAGTAAAACATGATATAATAAATGTTCAAAAAATTAGAATGCTAAAAAAACTTGTCCGATAATTTGGAACAAAGTGTTTTAAAAACAAATTTCAAGATTGGGGTAAAAAGATATAATTAAGGAAGTAAATAATAGCATTACTATTCATCAGAAAGTTAAGAGAATCTTTTAATGGGATTGATTTATAATTAAAATATTCATGATGCTGGTATAAAACAGAAGAAATGAATCCTCAGCTATAATGAACAAGTTAATTATAATGATAAGAGATTTGAAACATACTAATTTGTGCTAGAGATTTCATGTTGAAAAAAATAAGGACAAAAGAATAGTAAATGTAATACTAGTCTCAAAATTTTGCCCTTGCTGGAAGCCAAGAATATTTGTTACAGTGCAGAATGTTTGATATCAAAATACATAATGAATGTGACAAATTGAAAGCAGGAAAAAAATGTTATACAATTTTTTAAAAGATGGTAAAGTAAAATTTACCATAAGTTTTAGATTCTTACATTCTTACATTCTTACATTACATTTAGATTCTTAATTATGATGAGTTTTCTTTAAGCATTAAAATCAACAATAATATGTTCAGGGCAATATTGATAATGTGAATTGGAAGAGGTGTCCAACTTTAGCACAGAACCGAAAAGCATCTGCTGATCCTTGTACATCTTATAACAAAGCAGGGTTTATGTCAGCAGTTTGATATCAATTGCCATGTTCTGTGCCAAGACTAGAAGGATACTATGGTTAATATTACAGCCTGAGTGGTTAACTGAACAATGACAGAATTGACAAATATGTTAAGCACTGATATCTTTTAAAGCTCTCTATGAAGATGGCACTATATTTTATTTAAAAATCTGTCTTATTTTAATTTTTAAAATAACATGTTGCACTTTATAATGTGTATATGATAATTTACTTTGGGAAATATCTGTATATTAATTATGAATAAAATATGTAACAAAAAGTTTGCCATTTATAGCAAAATATCACCATAAAGCTAGCAGCAGGAATTCGCCAAGTGGATAAATATATATCACATTTAATAAATTATTAATGAGGAAAAAAAGCATGCCAAAGTTTTCCTTGAGGCTCATAACCTCAGCAGTGAAATATAATTATTTGAAATGCTAAACACAATTTCCCTAATATCTTTAATAAATTGTTCCTGACAACTTTTCTACTTCCTAATGTGTGTAATTTTTGTAAAGATTAGAACTCCAAGTAAACCAAGGTATTGTTATGTTGCTGAAATTCACTGTGAGAAATATAGAATTCAAATAATTGTATAAGAAGGAACAGATAATTTTTACCTAGTTTTTAAACTCATATTTAATAAGCTTGCAGTATGTAAAATATAACGTTGGTTGTTCAAAAATACTTTCAAAATGTAATACTGCATTTTCTTGTTTTTAGACTTTGTTAATAAATATGCAGCTAAGAAAAACATTTATAATAATTTTTGTTTAAATGTGTTTTATTTAGGAATAATTTTCACCTAAGAAATATTCCTAAAGTTGTTTGCTTCAGAAATGTACCTAAAGATTTTGAGAAGCAGATCATGGAAAAATAAGAAATTTGGTGGAATAATTGGCAATTGGAAAAACATATCTTAATGAGAGAATGGTAAGATATAAATTCAGCATTATAATATAGCAAGCAAAAATAATTATTTTGTCCTTATGAATCCAACAGTTCAAAATTGAAGAACATGGGTTTTTATTCTAGATTGCCAGGGTTTGCCCCTAACTTTTGCATTTATTGGCTTTATAATTTTCAGTGAATTATCTACTCCTTCTATGTTGCAGCTTTGTTATCTGTAAGATGACAATAAATATGATTACATGAGTCACAGGTTTATTGTGAATATTAATTTCCGAATTCATTCATTCCGATATATCTTGAGTCGTTATGGTGGTTTAGAATTATTCAAAGTTTTGGGAATATAACAGCAATGAACCAGACATACAGGGTCTCTATCCGGTTTACTTTTCAGAAGGAAAAGAAAAAAAATGTAAAGAAGAGAAATAAATGAAATCC
This sequence comes from Papio anubis, assembly GCF_008728515.1. Classification (NCBI taxonomy): domain Eukaryota; kingdom Metazoa; phylum Chordata; class Mammalia; order Primates; family Cercopithecidae; genus Papio; species Papio anubis. The sequence goes on from NC_044978.1 coordinate 73,357,210, forward strand.
AATAAGTGGTGCTATTGAAGCATGCAAAATCAGAGAACTTTCAGAGAGTGATTAGGAAAATGAATGAAATTCAGAAAGCAGGGCTTCTTTAAGCTGAAACCTGAAATAGGAATGGAACCAGCCATTTGAGGATATGGTGACTCACTGTGCAAAGGCCTTCCTGTTGCAATTAACATAATGGGATACTCAAGGGACAGAAAAAACGCTGTCACAATTAAATGACAAAACCAAGAAAAAAAGTTATTACAGATAAGATCTGAATTATAGGCAGTAGCAGATCATGTAGGATAAAAAATCTTAGAATAGTCTTTTTAATATTAAAAAAAAAACCCACAAAACCAAACAAAACAAAAAAACCTAGAGATTACTACAAAGGGAGAGAAATTAATGTTAAAAATATCTCTTTTGGGGTATATCACCACTGATCCTACAGAAATACAAACTACTATCAGAGAATACTATAAACACCTTTACACAAATAAACTTCTAGAAGAAGAAACGAAAAACTTCCTGGACACATACACCCGCCCAAGGCTAAACCAAGAAGTTGAATCCCTGAATAGACCAATAATAAGTACTGAAATTGAGGCAGTAATTAATAGCCCACCAACCAAAAAAAGCCCAGGACCAGACGGATTAACAGCCGAATTCTACCAGAAGTACAAAAAGGAGCTGGTACAATTCCTTTTAAAACTATTCCAAAAACTAGAAAAATAGGGAATCCTCCCAAACTCATTTTATGAGGCCAGCATCATTATGATAGCAAAACCTGGCATAGACACAATAAAAAAAGAAAATCTCAGGCCAATATCCCTGATGAACATCAATGCGAATATCCTCAATAAAATATTGGCAAAGAGAATCTAGCAGCACACTGAAAAGCTTATTTACTACGATCAAGTCGGCTTCATCCCTGGGATGCAAGGCTGTTTCAACATATAGAAATCAATAAATGTAATCCATCACATAAACAGAACCAATGACAAAAACCACATGATTATCTCAGTAGATGCAGAAAAGGCCTTCAATATAATTCAGCAGTCCTTCTTGCTAAAAACTCTCAATAAACTAGGTATTGGTGGGACATATCTCAATATAATAAGAGCTACTTATGACAAACCCATAGCCAATATCATACTGAATGGGCAAAAACTGGAAGCATTCCCTTTGAAAACTGGCACAAGACAAGGATGCCCTCTCTCACCACTACTATTCAACATAGTGTTGGAAGTTCTGGCCAAGGCAATCAGGCAGGAGAAAGAAATAAAGGGTATTCAAATAAGAAGAGAGGAAATAGAATTGTCTCTGTTTGCAGATGACATGATTGTATGTAAAGAAAACACTATTGTCTCAGGCTAAAAACTCGTTAAGCTGATAAGCACCTTCAGCAAAGTCTCAGGATACAAAATCAATGTGCAAAATCGCAAGCATTCCTATACACGAATAATAAACAGAGAGCCAAATCATGAGTGAACTCCCATTTACAATTGCTACAAAGATAATAGAATACCTATGAATACAACTTACAAGGGATGTTAAGGACCTGTTCAAGGAGAACTACAACCAATGCTCAAGGAAATAAGAGACCACACAAACAAATGGAGAAACCTTCCATGCTCGTGGTTAGGAAGAATCAGTATCGTGAAAATGGCCATATTGCCCAAAGTAATTAATAGATTCAATGCTATCCCTGTCAAGCTACAATTGACTTTTTTCACAGAATTAAAATAAAAAAACAAAAAAAACCCCCAAAAACTAAATTTCATGTGGAACCAAAAAAGAGCCTGCATAGACAAGACAACCCTAAGCCAAAAGAACAAAGCTAGAGGCATCATGCTACCTGATTTCAAACTATACTACAAGGCTACAGTAACCAAAACAGCATAGTACTGGTACGAAAACAGATATATAGACAAATGGAACAGAGTAGAGGCCTCAAAAATAGCACGACACATCTACAACCAATCTGATCTTTGACAAACTTAACAAAAACAAGCAATGGGGATTCCCTATTCAATAAATGGTGTGGAGAAAACTGACTAGCCATATGCAGAAAACTGAAACTGGACTCCTTTCTTACACTTTATACAAAAATTAATTCAAGATGGATCAAAGACTCAGACATAAGACCTAAAACCATAAAAACCCTAGAAGAAAACCTAGGCAATACCATTCAGGACATAGACATGGGAAAAGACTTCATGAATAAAACACCAAAAGCAATTGCAACAAAGCCAAAATTGGCAAATGGGATCTAATTAAACAAAAGAGCTTCTGCACAGCAAAAGAAACTATCATCAGAGGGGCCAGGCAACCTATAGAATGCAAAAAAAAAAAAAAAAATGCATTCTATCCATCTGATAAAGGGCTAATATCCAGAATCAACAAGGAACTTAAACAAATTTAAAGAAAAAAACAACCCCATCAAAAGCGGGCAAGGATATGAACAGACGTTTTTCAAAAGAAGACATTTATGTGTCTAAGAAACATACGAAAAAAAGCTCATCATCACTGGTCATTAGAGAAATGCAAATCAAAACCACAATGAGATACCATCTTACACCAGTTAAAATGACGATCATTAAAAAGACAGGAAACAACGGTTGCTGGAGAGGATGTGGAGAAATAGGAACACTTTTATACTGTTGGTGGGAGTCTCACTCTAGTTAAAATGGTGATCATTAAAAACACAGGAAGCAATAGATGCTGGAGAAGATGTGCAGAAATAGGAATGGTTTCACACTGTTGGTGAGAGTGTAAATTAGTTCCAGTATTGTGGAAGACAGTGTGGCGATTCCTCAAGGATCTAGAACTAGAAATACCATTTGACCCAGCAATCCCGTAACTGGATATATACCCCAAAGGATTATAAATCATTCTACTATAAACACACATGCACACGTATGTTTATTGCAGCACTATTTACAATAGCAAAGACTTGGACCCAATTCAAGTGCCCATCAATGACAAACTGGATAAAGTAAATGTGGCACATATACACCATGGAATTCTTTGCAGCCATAAAAAAGAATGAGTTCATGTCCTTTCCAGGGACATAGAGGAAGCTGGAAACCATCATTCTCAGAAAACTAACACAGGGACAGAAAACCAAACACTGCATGTTCACACTCATAAGTGGGAACTGAACAATGAGAACACATGGGCACAGGGAGGGGAACATCACACACTGGGGTGTGTCGGGGGTGGGTGGCAAGGGGAGGGAGAGCATTAGGAGAAATACCTAATGTAGATTATGGGTTGATGGGTGCAACAAACCACCGTGGCCCATGTATAACTGTGTAACAAGCCTGAACATTCTGTACCTGTATCCCAGAACTTAAAGTTTAATAAAAAATAAAAATAAAATAAAATAAAAACTAAGTTCCCTATGGAAAGAAAACATCCCTTTGGGTACTATAATAAATATACTAGAGGACAGAATGTAAGTTGGTAATTGAATTAGTAGCTAGTACAATAACCTAGGTAAAAAATACAAACCTTGGTCAACAGTGAGAATAGGGACGATGCAAAGAAGTGAACACTTTAAGCAGATTATTCTGAGTTTCAGTCCAAAAGCTGTTTGAAGAATTAAGCACGGAAGTTAAGGAAGACTCAAGATGAATTCCAGGCTTTCAGGGTGAGCAACTGGGTTGGGGGTGGTTCAATTGCTATTTACAAACTTTGGAAAGATTTAGGTAATTGTGTAGCTTGCGGAGGTTAAGGTCAAACAAAAATTCTATTTGGACACATTAAGTACAGGATGCAGATTGCATAAACAAATGAAAATATAAACAAGTTGTTGTATATGTGGTTCTGTGGTTCAAGGGAGGATTGGGAACTAAATATATAAATCTGCAAATTATTATTCTATCGATGGCATTTAAAGCCACAACGCTGTATGACGTGTTCTAGGGAGAATATGTAAATAAGGAAGTGAGGCTAGATTTAAAATCAGGGGAACCTTTAACATTTAAGGATCCATCAGAATGGGAGGGAATAACAAAAAAATAAAAAGCCTAAGAAATAAAAAACTAAGAGATTTGAATGTAATTCTAATTCTATAGAATAAATCAAAATAGAATATACACAATAAATAAAAGCTTCATTTAGTAATGGAAATATTATGATAAGCATAGACATACAAATAATGATAATTTCCACTATGTAAATATTATGATATGCATAAACATACTAATAATGATAGGTGAAAATTAGCTTCACTATATTTATATTCCCATATAATATTTGTCAAGCATTGCTCTAGTTTCTTATAAATTTTAGCTTATTTAAACCTCATAGCAACCCTTTTAGGATTTTGACAATATGACAAATTTACCCAGATTTCATTCTAAAATTTGCCCATGTGGTAAAGTATCAGTCTTCTGCACTGAAACACAGCAAAATTCCACCATTAATAATGTTTCCCTAAATTTATTTGGCAGCATAAAAGTGTGCATATGGTTTAAGCTAAATTAAGAGAAAAACTAGATTTAAAATTCCATGCATTGTATAGCTTGTGAATATTTAAACACACAAAAATATAAAACTAAAACATAATGTGCAACATTCATAGTAGTTTAGAATTTATAAAATGAATAGAATCTATAAAAATTATCCAATTTCTCAATGCTATTTAATGTCTTCCCTTTTATAATTTAAATTCTTGTTAAATTCATAAAAGTCCTTTCATAAGTTCATAATTAACACACAACTATTTTGTTTTGGAAATAGAATAAATGACAGTATAATTGGTTCAGCAATCTACTACTTCACTGACTGAGTGGCTGATTCCATTGATATGATTATTAAATTGCATTTCCTCCTTTACCAGTCTACATGTATACCACCTGCAATTTAAGACTGAGTCACAAAACGATGATAAAGAGTAGTATGGGGTTTTAAAATATTGTATTAAGATAGAGGCAGCTCCCAACTAAAGATGTTGCCAGTTTAATCATACCAGCTGAACCTCTCTAAATGTTTCAAATACATCAAAACAGAGTATTTATAAAGTGTCAAAAAAGATTCTATACAGATAGCCAAACTGAACAATCTAATGAAAAGTATTTCTTATTTAAGTTAAGCATCTGCATATTTACTTATCCTGGAGTTACTTTTTTCTGAAACATTTTAATAAGTTTCTTAAAATCATCTTGGAGGGATGGATAATAGCAATCAAGGGCATATGGAAAACAATTTTTATTACCATAAGGCAAGGTTAAGTTAAATAAAATAATCCTAGGCTTTTTTTTTCCTCTAAATTTATAAATGCCATTTGCTCCTCACGTCAGTAACTTTAATTTTCTTCACCTTTATTTTTCTCTGATGTAAACTACTTTTTTTACATTGCCCAGTAAAACATTTATCTCTACAATGAGCTCAATACTTTCTAGCTGAGAAGATATTGAATGTGGCATTCTTGCTCAATTCAATTAACTGCAATACAATATATATTTGAACAGCAACATTGAGATAGAACAACAACAAATAAAAACAAAAGTAATTTTAGCTTCCAGAAAAACACACAGAAGTGATCTCATTTACACCAACTACCAGATGCTCATAAATATACAATTAAAAAATTATGTTAAAAAATATTCAGGGGCCTAGTATGACAATATTAGGAAAGAGCACAGATAGGGCAACATCCTAAAAGCTATCAGGGGGCAGGTCAGACACTACATAAAAATAAAAATCAAGGATATAAAATAGAAATGCTCTACCAACAATGTGATACAATGTAGCCTTTCTGATATCTAGTAAAGGCTGCTCTCAATCATAGGGTGTTTGGATGATCCTGTAGACACATTTTCTATCTCATAATGAAACACTATCAGAATCTTCAGAGTGGGTAAAGCTCTGGTAATAAATTTGTCATAACATGATAAATCCAAGCAGAGTGAATCAAGATATAAATATAAAACTTCGAAGTTTTCATCCACTTTGGCTCTTAGGGAGACTTGACTGGAGTGGCAATGTCAATATAATAAACTACAGTAAAGGGCGTAGAGGGTTTTCTTAGAAAAAATATTGTAGAAAAAGCAAGGTCATTCTCTTGTCACATAAGAATTCTAAGCATCAAACTTGGAAATAAAACACTTAGATGCTATATAGTAAATTGGAACATTTAATGATCTTGATTGGGGGAGCATTAAATAAATTATCTGTTTAAGCATAAACAGCTTCATTATCAATATGTCTAAAAGTTTCGCTCGAACTGAATAGGGTTCAAACTGAAGATTAGGGACCCAATTACAGGATTACTAGTTGTATTATCTTTGTCTTACAAAGGTACTTACACACTTACTTTCTATGCATAATTAAAATGACTTTCCCCAAATGGTAAGACAGGCCATATAATTTCAACAAGAGGTATGAAGATGGAATAATTCATTATTTGTTAAGAATTGTATTGTAATTTAAGGAAATCTAAAAATATTTATTAACCTAAACTACTAATATATTTTTCACACTTGTGAATGTTTCATAGGATTTTCTTTTTTTTCCAACTTCGTTTTACATTCAGGCGGTACACGTGGAGATTTCTTACAGGGGTAAATTACATATTGCTGAAGTCTGGTTTATAAAATAAATTTTTCTACCAAAAAGACACATTCACTCATATCTTCTAGAATATTCAATGTGAACATGCCTGCTAGCAGTGCCTCAACAAGTATGTGTTAAATTAATGAAATTAACATATAAGCATTCTAAAAAGAGGAGATAAATTAAACATTCCCATATTCTATCGGGAGAACCCACTCCCGATGGTTACGTGGGTTCTTTTCTATTTCCTAGGTGTCTCGGCTGGTTTGAGAAATAAAGGGAAAGAGTACAAGAGAGAGAAATTTAAAGCTGAGTGTCCGGGGGAGACATCACATGTCGGCAGGATCCGTGATGTTCCCCCAACCGTAAAACCAGCAAGTTTTTATTAGCAATTTTCAAAAGGGGAGGGAGTGCACGAATAGGGTGTGGGTCACAGAGATCACATACTTCACAACGTAATAAAATATCACAAAGCTGTTAAGAAAATAAGGGACCGGGCGCCATTGCTCACGACAGTAATACTAGCACTTGGGAGGCCAAGGCAGGCAGATAACTTGAAGTCAGGAGTTCAAGACCAGCCTGGCCAACATGGTGAAACCCTGTCTCTGCTAAATTAAAAAAATTAACCAGACATGGTGGCGGGTGCCTGTAATCTCAGCTACTCGGGAGGCTGAGACAGGGGAATCACTTGAACCCAGGAGGTGGTTGTAGTGAGCCGCGATTGTGCCACTGCACTCCAGCCTGAGTGACACAGAAGAGACTCCATCTGGAAAAAAAAAAAAAAAAAAAGATAAGGATACACCAGAAAGATAGTAGTGTTAAGGAAGTCAGGTGAGGAAAGTGTGTTAAGAAGAAGGAGACCAATTAACTGCATCAAATACTGTTGCTAGGTCAAATAAGTATAGACTTGAAAATTGGTTACTAGATTTCACAACATGGATGTCACAGCCAGACTGAAATGAATTAATAAAACATATGGACAGAAACTGTAGACAGCAAATTAGATAATTTCTTTAACAAATTTTGTTACAAAAGTTTCAATAATATATGACAGTAGTCAGCAGAGGAAATGAGATTAAGATTTTTTTTTAAATTAGACAGAAGTGAAGATAGTATGTTTATATGCTGATGGCAATAATCCAAAAAAGAGAGAGCAATGGAGTAAGATAGAGAGGTTGGACTGCAGAGTGGACATCACAAATATCCTCAACTTCTCTCTTTTCTTGCCTTCTGAAGTCTTGCTGGTACAGTCATTAGTTGTACCCACCTTTCCCAATAGGGAAGCATGAATGATTCATTGAGTAGATTTGGGCCCCCTACACATGGAAAAGATGAGCGAGCATACCCCAATATTAAAGTTCAAATAAATATTGATGATTATGTCTATTTTTTTCAATTTTATTGATACTTCAACACTTATACTAAGATGTATTTTAAATGCATGCATATTGATACTTTTTGAGTACAGCATTATTTATTGCATGTTGCCTTTATTTCTTAGATATAGGAGAAAGAATTATACAGACAAAAGCACATTTTTTCCTGCTATATAAATGTACTTAAATTATATCTACCTTTACTTTTCTAATCAAGACAACATCAATTCTCAAAATAACTTAAAACCTTTTGTCTGTGATGATTTTTCTAAATATTTACAGAAGGTGTCAAGAAAAAGTTTTTTTATTCAACAAAATGCTCACATCAAATGCAATAAATGCATATACTAAAAACTGTAATATAAAGGATTAGAAAGCATTACTCTGGATCAGCTGTCTCATCTGAAATGTTTTCTCAGGTCATAGGATTCCCTAAATATTGCTTCCAGTAACTTTTCAATTTTAGTTAATAAAAAGGCAAATTTATTATTTATTTTTATTTTCTGGTTAGGGTGTGTGTGTGTGTGTGTGTGTGTGTGTGTGTGTGTCTGCGGAACATGCAGCAAACAAACTAGTTTTTTTTTTTTTTTTGCTAAGAAAATAAAGATAAGACATTGGCTTTAGATTTTATTTAAAAATGTGTATCGGTAATTCTGCAGAACAATCCTACATGGGACAATACAATTGAAAAAAAATTAAACTATATTGTATGTTTATATGTGAAACTTGTTGAAACTTTTTCTTTACATGAGACATTTCATTTGGGTGAAATTTTCAAATCATTCAGATTTCTTGTTAATTGTATGAAATAAAAATATAAACAATATTTCAAGCACCCATAAGTTTCCTGAAACAAATAAGTGTATTTATTTTTCTTTTTAATGGGCTTTTCTGTTTTTTTTTTTCCTTTTTGAGATGGAATCTTGTTCTGTCACCCAGGCTGGAGTGCAATGGCGTGATCTCGGCTCATGCACCCTCCAACTCCTGGGTTCAAAAGGTTCTCCTGCCTCAGCCTCCCGAGTAGCTGGGATTACAGGTGCCCACCACCATGCCTGTCTGATTTTTATGTATTTTTAGTAGAGACGGGGTTTCATCATGTTGACCAGGTTGGTCTCAAACTCCTTACCTTGTGATGCACCCGCCTCAGCCTCCCAAAGTGCTGGAATTACAGGCGTGAGCCACCGCACCTAGCCTTAATGGGCTTATTTTTAAAACTGACTACATTTACAAAAATATTGAGGAGATAGTATATAGAGTTCTTATATACCCTGCACCAAGTTTCTCCCGGTATTAACATTTTTATTTGTTATAACTAATGAGGCAATGAGACAATGACACATTATTAACTGAAGTCCATATTTTATTCAGATTTCCTTAGTTTTTACCTCATATCATTTTGTTTTTTGTGTTACAAGATTCCATCCAGGATACCACATAACATTTAGCTCTCATAACTCCTTAGGCTCCCATTCACTCTGAAAATTGGAATTAATTGTTAAATATTGAAAAACAAACAAAAACAAAAACACAACGAAGTTTCTTTTCTCCATTCAATATTCTTTGAAGACAATTACATTTTATAATTTTGTAAATTTCATTTAACAAGTAAAATGACTTGCATGCCCTGGGAGCCTTTATTTGTGATGAACATACACAATACCTAGGTAGATTCCATATGTTTCATTTTGTTGAATTATTATGTTTTTTGTCAATATAATATCAAAAATATATAGTAAGAATGGGAATTACAGTTGCATCTAATTTTGCTAAATAAACAATTTATAAGTACAAAACATTTAATCTAGAGAAAAATACTATATATCAAATACAAAGTAAAAATTAATAGTAGTAGTAGTACTATATATTGTGGTTCAACAGCTTAATAGTTCATTAAAACCTCATTATTAAACAGATTATTTGCGAATTTAAAAAAATTTGATTTTATAACTTTCCCTCTTCCTTTCCTAATAACAACATATTTTAGAATTTGTTATGTGAACAAGACTATGTTAAGTTTCATAGACATCACTTCACGTTTCTTCATTCTTAAGGAATCTAAATGTGTAACCATTTTCTAAGAATCAGAAAGAATGAATTAATTAAAACAGAACATTTAAATGGCACTGGCAGGCCGGGCGCGGTGGCTCAAGCCTGTAATCCCAGCACTTTGGGAGGCCGAGACGGGAGGATCACGAGGTCAGGAGATCGAGACCATCCTGGCTAACACGATGAAACCCCGTCTCTGCTAAAAAACACACACACACACACAAAAATCTAGCCGGAGGTGGTGGCGGGCGCCTGTAGTCCCAGCTATTCGGGAGGCTGAGGCAGGAGAATGGCATGAACCCAGGAGGCGGAGCTTGCAGTGAGCTGAGATCGCGCCACTGCACTCCAGCCCGGGCGACAGAGCGAGACTCTGTCTCAAAAAAAATAAATAAATAAATAAATAAAAATAATAATAAATAAATGGCACTGGCTAATTCAAATTGACTTCATAGATGTTTTTTATAATATGTTCTTCTTGTATGTAGAAATCTGTATAATTTTAATATACTGGTAAAAGTTAATAAATAATCATGGCTAAAGAGCTGCATATGTATCTTATTACACATATTAATGCATAGCCATATGTAGAAATATTATACATAGATCCATATAATCCACAAGTTACCTACTAAGAGCTCACAATATACACTGATTTAGAAAGTTCCCCAAAGAACTTGAAATGAAATAACTTATGTAATGACACATTAGAATATTTGCTTTAGAAATGTTAAGAAGAGTAAAATTATTGTGGTTTAGGTAGGTTGTATGGAGTGCACACACCCAAAGTGGGAATTGAAGAAAACTTGGAAGTTGTATAAATAGATACTGACATACATGTTAGAATATATGTATTACAATTATGTGTAGTTTGCATATAATACATTGCTGAGGTTCCCAGAAAAAAAAAAAAACAACAAACAAAATAAAAAACAACAAAACAAAAACACCCTCTTAGAAAATACTTGAGTCGATTGCATTATGATTTTGACAGATCTACATATCAATCTTAAAACAGGATTACCCGCAGAATGGTAATGCAAACTGTTCTCCTAGTAACAGCATTTCAGACATTTTCTAACTGAATCAAATTTAATGGATTTTCTAATACTGAGGCTAAAATATTTATGAAAGGATTCTAATCTCTTTTTAGCAAGTCTGTAGTCACAATCAATCACTATAGAGATTCATATAATCCCTACTTGAGTGTACATATTGCAATATGTTTGCTGTAGTAATCTTTTTTAAGGATTATCCTGCCAAATAAGCTAGTTGTAGCTTTCAGAATCTAAAAGTTGAGAAGTATGTGTCAAATGAAGTTTATTCTCCTTAATATCTATATTTTTTTGAATCTAGGATGCTGGAGAAGGAAATCTTTGTTTAGGTTCCTTTGATTGGATATAAAACTTCTCTATACATTTTCACACTTTGTATTGATCACTCAGGATATACCTAATAAGACAATAAATATAAGCCTCAAGAAAACAAAATTGTAATCAGTTCTCAAGACGGTATTCAAATCTGAAATATTACAGTACTCACTTATTCTATCTTACGTAAATATGTGGAAATGACAAGGTGAGTGGCTATCAATTTACTGTTACTGTGTGTGCATTTTTATTATAGATTTAAGAATGTTGTACATATACACATATGTGATTTTTAAGAGTTTTCTATGGTAAAGTTTTCTATAATCTCGAGCTACTCATGAAAGAGATGATATGTCTTCTTTTTAAATAATTGTATAAAATTTTATTCACCTAGAAGGTCAAAAATGAAGACATCATAGGTTAATTGGACTGTATTATATGTAATTGGGAAGGTTATTCTTGATAAACACTTTTGAAAATATTTTAATGTGTCGTATTTTAAAATTATGTTATTGAATGCATTTGTAAGCTGTTATTTATTTATATAATATTCTAATCCAACTAATAATACTATTGATTATTCTCTGTTGGCCAGACACTTGACATGCATTATTTCTATTCCTAAAATCACACGGCACAGCAGGTATTAATTCTCTCAGCTTTTAGGCCTACTTTAGTAGATAACATTTTTCGTTTGTTCACAAGTTTTTTCCCCCACCACTGGTTCCTACTAAGAACAATGACTAACCTAGAGTATTAAAGGTAATTTGTTTTTTCATAATCAAAAATATATAAACCTTAACTTGCTGCAATAGATTTTTCTGTATCAGCATTTGCTTCCATTTTTATGATATATAAATCCACATAATCAATGTATATATCATTTCTTACCTACGTTACAGAAAAAATATAAAGAAAACAGGCACCCTTTTAGAAAATATGATATGTGTGTGTGTGTGTGTGTGTGTGTGTGTGTGTGTGTGTTCTTTTAGGGAATATCATGTGCATGCAAACAGGTATACCTGTAAGTAAGTATTTTGCTTTACTACTAATCATCTGTTTAAAATGTGGGGCCTAATTAAATTAGCAAAATACATATTTAAAATATTTGAGAAGCAACATTCAGAAGTCTAGATACTTTTACTTAGCTGTAGCTCCATCATGTTATGAATTGTCCATGTTTTATCAGGATTGTATTACATTGTTTTTGTATTGTGTTATTATAGGTGGTAGTACTGTTTTAGAGTCAAAGGTGACATTTCATTGCTTATTGCACTTACAACATCAGGACTAGACATTAAAATCAATGTGAGTAGACTGAGAAAAGATCTAATCAGGATTTCCTAGTTTATTAAAAAGATGTAACTAAATCTTCAATTAGATTTATAAATGTTTATTTTTTTATTTAAGGAATAAATCTTTCCTACAAATTACCTTGCTTAAGAAGATAATGAAACACACACACTTTGTGAGTTGTGAAAATAACCAAAGCAGACAAATTTAATTAATCCAGTATTACCACTTTGTGTGACAGGATAATAAATAAGTGGCCTTTAGATCTATATATAATTTATTAGGAAATTCATGGTAATAAACATTCATGAAAACCAGACTTTCTAAATGTGAAAAAAGAAAGCCTAACTATTTATGACTCTTTTCATAAAATCATCGCCTGTGGTACAATGAACACTATATTTGAAGTTAAGATGATTAGCTGTGTGAAGATTTACCAGGTTATTTAAGCTGTTTTATTTTCCTCATCTGTTCAATAGAGACAATATATACATATCATAGAGCAGATGTGACTGTGAAATAAAAGAATATACTATCAGTTTAACTCTGTATGGTAAATTATTATATGAATGTTACTGTTAAACATCATTTGTAAATAAAAATTAATATTTAGATTGTAGGTGAAATTATCAGCATCCAGGTCACGCAAATGTAGAAATATAGAAATAATGAAGTGAAAGAGGGAAGGAAGGGAGAAAGGGAGGTTGGCCAGCATGCTGGCAAGGAGGAATTAGAAAAGAAAATTGGATTGGGTTAGAAAGAAATAGCACAAAATGATAGTAAGTGCAAATTAAATCTTTATTTTGCTTTCCAAGCAAACTTCGTTGGAACAGAATATTATTTTATAATAGAAACAATAACGTTATTTGCAGCTAAGTTTTGAAGGAATTTCTACAATTTTTAGTCTAATTTTAAAAGGCTTTAAAAATTTACCCAGTAGGCAAATGTATCATCTACAGCTAAAACATGGGCTTGTAAAAGTAATTATTACTATAAACACCAAAATTTATGTTTTTGTCATCCATTCTTTTCCAAAGAAAAGTCAAAAGATTTGGAAGTATTAATTTAAAACACTAGTTCAATTTAAAGTTTTTAGTGTTATAATTCAGTGTTATCTTGATTTTCATAAAATTAGACCTATAATAAATTGAAATGTTCTCAATGTAGAATTCTTATTGTTTATTGCAGTGTATTCAAAACTATTCACAAACTGTTCAGGAACAAGTATTGAAATACTTCTTCAGGTTTTTTTTGTTTGTTTGTTTGTTTGTTTTCCGTCATTCTGCTTACTCAATGCATCTTTAAATGCTATTATCTCCTTCTTCAGAATCTTACATCTAAACAGTACTCACTTTCTCCATCTTTCCTTACTTCTCTAGTGAAGACTTCTTTTTTTTTTTTTTTTTTCATAGAAATATGGGACCTCCCAGATCATGTGTTTGACTCCACACTATAAACGTTTATTTAGAGTATGTCATTTTTTGTATAAGCAATATAAAACACATGCATAAATTATGACATAAAACAATGATGTGAGCACCCATTATCCTAATACTCACACTAAAATTTATTTTGGTGCTCCAATCTTATCTCAAATAAGCCTTCCTTCTTGAAATAATTTCTACACTAAAATTTGTTTCTAATGTGCACTTACTTTCATATCATCATATCAAATGTACATATGTCCTTAGGTTTTTTAAAAAATATTAATTTGTATTAATTTTCTTCTCAATTGTACACATGAGGTGCTCTGGATCAGAGACCTATTTTTTATTACCTTATAGTAAATAATAAGTGCTGAGTTCCCCTTAACTTAGTCCTTATCACTGGGGCAATGCAATGAAAACCACATGAAAAAATATTCTATATGAGTGACAGAAAAAAATCCATAAGTGACAAAGAAAGAAAAACCTCTGCTCATATATAGGCAAAAGAAGTATAATCTCTCCCCCTCCTCCTAAAAACAGGAAAAGAAAACCTTTACTTCTTAGAAAGGACATGGAAAGGTTCTTAGATTATATAACCTTTTTAAATTAAATACACCTCTTTAAGAATTAGATAAGTGCTGGAGTCCCTGGTTTTTACAAATTAGAGATGTTTTCAAAGTCCCAACACTCATCTTTCCCCAAAATGTATCAACATACCTCTAGAGTTAGGTAAACTTCTCTGGAGATCTCTCACTATCTACATAGCTACAAATTGACTCTCCTAGGCTTGCTGTCAACCAAAAGGTTTCAAGTATTCAGCAAGTGATATTCAGAAAGCCCCACCTCTGAGGAAACACAAAATAATTTTTCCTTAACCCGCACTTAAGTAATAGATTTGGTTTTTCTCTTCACATTTCTATTGATTTATTTATTTATTTTGAAAAAGCGCATTCACAAAACCATCCAAACATATAAAACACT
Source organism: Papio anubis (assembly GCF_008728515.1). NCBI lineage: Eukaryota > Metazoa > Chordata > Mammalia > Primates > Cercopithecidae > Papio > Papio anubis. The sequence continues at coordinate 73,372,246 of NC_044978.1, forward strand.
ATACAGTGGAAAGACTTTCTCCATCCCTATCTTGCCTCTCATCTTCCTGAGTTCTACCTTAATAATCCATGAATAAATACTTGTTTAGTTTCTTGTTTCTTTCCAGGATTTCTTAAATACTATATTCTATATATTCTATATTCTAGCTGTCAATGCTACATAACAAATTAAGCCCAGATTAGTAGCTCAACACAGCCATTTTATTAGTCTTATTGTATCTGTACCATCAATTCTGGCAAGGCAGAGCAAACACAGTCTGTCTATACTCTGTGATGTCTGAAGCTTCAACTAGGATTGCTCAAAGGTTATGAAAATTTTACAGCTCATTTCTGAAATAATTGGACTCCTTCACTTACAAATTTGGCCCATCAATTGAAATGACTAGAAACTTTGGACTACTGATCAGAAGACCTATACCTGACACCTTCATAGAGTCTGAATTTCACAGGATGTTTTCAGGGTTTTTGAATTTCTTTAGGGTGTCTCAGGGCTCCAAGAACAAGAGTTCCTGCGAGCAAAGTGCAAGCAGCACTTCCTCTTACAAGCCAACCTCCACTATGACCAATAGCTATACACAGAGCTCAGTTCATAATAAAATGCAAGTCCACCTTGTTCAATAATGATTAAGAACTTCAAGGCTGTAGTTATAGAGCAACAAACCAAGCATGAGACCTTTATCAGCATGGGGCTCTGTGCCATTGCACAGGTTGTGCTCGCAGGAAGCTGGCTTTTGGTTACACAGCATCACTTCTAATGTGTTCACTGTTCATGAGTACACAGTTTAGAACTTGGAAATTTTTTACTACTAGATTTCATAGGAAGAACGCATATATCTTATCTCTTGGTCAGAAGACTGTAGAAGAATTTGGGGCCATTTGTAAAAGTCACTGTACAATTTAAGCAAATATAAATATATGTATGAGTTTCCATATTTTCCACAAAATATGACATATTATGCATAAAATTATATACCTTATTCATTTTATCTTAATATATCTTGGAATATTTCATATGATCTTCTTTCAAGTTTCCTTATTTTTCTACACAGCTAGATGATATTACATTAAATGAATAATACTATAATCTATGTAACAATTTTTTGTTTGATTAATATTTAGATCTTTCCCATTTACTTATTACTTATTTATGGAAACAGGGTCTCACTTTGTCACTCAGGCTTGAGTGCAGTGGTGCAATCATGGTTCACTATAGCCTCAACCTCCCAGGGCTCAGATGATCCTCTCACCTCAGCCTCCAGAGTAGCTGGGACTACAGGTGTGCCTCACCATTCCCAGCTATTTTTGTATTTTTTTTGTAGATACAGGGTCTCACCATGTTGTCCAGGCTGGTCTCAAACTCCTGGGCTCAAGCGATCTTCCCGCCTCATCCTCCCAAAGTGCTGGGATTACAGATGTAAGCCACTGTGCTCTGCCTCCAATATTTGGTTGAAATGAATAAACATATGTTGTAAGAACTAAGTCTAGTGCGTTGATCACACTTATAACAGTATGAAAGGTTTCCAAAACTGGAAATTGCAGATCAAAAGGTAAAATGCCTTTGTAAATGTATTTAATAGATTAATATAAAGGTTATATGAATAATGAATATTTAGACATAAAAGTATGGCTCCTTTTAGTGGCTGCTTTGTTCTATACTCCTACGATTAACATAGGCAAACACTTACTTTTCCATTCTGTTTTCTTACATATTTGACATCAACGTTTGTTTTCGAATGTGTCATATTTCACCAATCCAATAAATAAATAACAGTGTTTTATGGTAGATTTAATTCATATTTCTCTTACTGTAAGATTAAGAATTATATATTTCACAGCCATATATATTTACATTTATGCCATTTGATATTAATATTTGTTTTTATTTTTTCAATTTTATTGATTTAAATGCTCTCCTATAGTAAAAATGCCTAACTAAAGGTTAATAATTCCATTACTACTTGTAGCAATATTTCTTAAGCATGAAAATGATGACATGTTATGGTAGTTATATCCTATAATAAAACTGAAAAAGTAAAAATATGAATAAGATCTTTTACATTACTTCTAGAGTACACTCGACCATGTTTTTTGTTAAAAAGCTAATAAACTGCAGAACATATGGCCTTGTACAAACTCATTTCTATCTAAAAAATAATTTGCTTTTAAAGGCATAAAAATAAATTTTGAGAGGATATGTAAGGGTGTCTCTGGTAATAGCACTTTATACAACAAGGAGAAATTTAATAATGGAAAGAGTGTATAAGTATTGAGATTTTTTTATTTTAAACTATTAATAGTGATAAATATGTATTTATATTTCTACAGTGTTGAAAATTTCTATGAAGTATCATAGATTGGTTCTAATCCGGTATACTTAATTTGTTAGCAACGTGAAATTATCTTATTTCTTAGTTTTTGAATAACAGAACACTAAAAACTTTATGAGTCTCTTCTTTTTTACCATTTACTATTGCTATTTATTGGATTTCATAAAAAAATTTTTTTTCAATGAAAATAAAGCTGTGTCTAAAACAGAAACAAAAAATGGAGCAATGACTAAAGGCCAACATTCCTGATAAACATAGACACAAAATCCTCAGTGAAATAATAGCCACAGAATACAATATCATGTCAAAAAGATAATATACCACGATCAAGTGGAATTTATCTCAAGGATGCAAAGATAGTTCAATTTATACAATATCAATAAATGTGATATATCACATGAACCCCCCACCAAAAAAATCCTATGATTGTCTCAGTAGATGCTGAGAAAGCATTTGATAAAATCCGATATAATAAAAAGCCTCAAAATTGTAGTCATAGAAGATAGAATTGGATCAAGGCAAGGATGTTCACTTTTACCACTCTTTGCAACACAGCACTAGAAGTCTTTGCCAGTGCAATTAGACAAGAGAAAGAAATAAAAAAAAATCAAAGTTGGAAAAGATACAATTAAATTGTGACTCTCTGCAGATAACATGACTTTATATTTTAAAAAAGAAAAAAACCAAAACAAAAAAACCCTAGGCTTGATACAGAGACTTATACCTGTTATCCCAGCACTTTGGGAGGCTGAAGCAGGAAAATCACTAGGCCCCAAATTTAAGATTACCCTGAGCAACATAGCAAAATCCCGACTCTACATCAAAAATGAAAATAAAAATAAACAGCCAGGCTTGGTGGTACATGCCTGTAGACCTAGCCACTCAAGAGGGTAAGATAGGAGGATTGCTCCTATCTGAAGAGAATAAGATAGGAGGATTGCTTGAGCCTGGACAACAAAGGGAGCTACTTTCTAAAATAAATAAATAATATAAAAAGAAAAACCTAAAAATTCAACCAAAAAACCTCTTAGAACTAATAAACAAATTTAGTAAATGTGAAGTATATAAAATCAAACACAAAATCACTAGTATTTCTATACACCAATAATAAATCAGCTGAAAAAAGATCAAGAAGGCAATTCCATTTACAATAGCTTAGAAAATAAAATTTTTAAAATCCTTTGAATAAATCTAACCAATGATGTCAAAGACCTCAGCAACAAAATATTGCAAAATACTGAAGAAAGAAATTGAAGAGGACAGAAACAAATGAAAAGATATCTCATGCTCATGGATTGGAAAAGTTAATATTGTTAAAATGGTCATATTATCCAAAGCAATGTAGAGATTCAACACAATTCCTCTCAAAACAACAATGGCATTTCTCACAGAAATAGGACAACTAATCTCAAAATTTGTATGGAACCACAAGAGATCTTGAATAACCAAAGCAATCCTGAAAAACAATAATTGGAAAAAAAAAAAAAAAGCTGGAGGCATCATATTACCTGATCTCAAAATACACTATAAAGCTGTGATGACCAAAACAACACACACTTGGGCATGTCAAGTGGGAAAGTTGAGGGAAGGAAAACATCAGAAAAAATTGCTAATTCATACTGGACTTAATATCTAGGTGATGGGTGGACAGGTACAGCAAACTACCATGGCACACGTTTACCTATGTAACAAACTTTCACAACCTGTACATGTACCTTGGAAATTAAAAAATAAAAGACAGACACATAAACCAATAGAGCAGAACAAGAGAACCAAGAAATAAGCCCACATACAGCTAACTGTTTTTTGACAAAAGCATCAAGAACATACACTGGGGAAAGGGCACCCTCTTCAATAAATGATTTTAAAAAACCAAAATATCCACGTGCAGAAGAATGAAACTAGACCCCTATTTCTCACTATATACAAAAATTAACTCAAAGTGGATTAAATATTTAAATGTAAGTCCTGAAACTGTAAAACAACTAGAAAAAACACCTTTGAAGAGGAAACACTGTAAGAAATTGGTCTAGTCAAATATTTTATGGCTAAGACTTCAAAACCACAGGAAACAAAAACAAAAATAGATAAATGTCACTACAATAAATAGAAGACCATGAACTTTTTCACATTGTTAAAGAAAATTAAAACACTGTGGAATTATATAGCAACATGTATGTAGTAAAAGGCATTCAAGTAAAGGTCACTGCAATAAACTGAAAAGCTACTGCACAACAAAGGAAACCATCAGCATAGTGAAAAGATACCATCTGTAGAACTGGAGAAAATATTTGCAAACTACTCATTCAACGAAGAACTAATATCCAGAATATAAAAAGAAATCATTCCACTCAACAGCCACAAAAACTAAATAAGCCTCCCCAAACATGGGAAAAATATTTGAATAGCCATTTTTCAATGGAAGATTACAAATGGCAAACATGCATATGAAAAGGTTATCAACATCACTGATCATCAGAGAAGTGAAAATCAAAGTTGCAATGATATGTCATCTCACCCCAGTTAAAATGATTTTTTTTTTTTTTCTAAAGACAGACACTAACAAATGCTAGAGAGGATGTGATGCAAAGCGAACCCTTATGCACTGTTGGTGGGGATGTAAATTAGTACAACCACAACGGAGAACAATTTAGAGGTTGCTCAGAAAACTAAAAATAGAGCTACTATATGATCCAGCAAACCCAATGCTGAATATATACCAAAAGATAGGAAATCAGTATATTGAAGTGAGAACTGAGCCCTTGTATTTGTTGCAGCATTATTCACAATAGTCAAGATTTGTAAAAAACCTAAATTTCCATCATCAGATGACTGGATAAAGAAAATGTGTTACATATACACAATGGAGTACTGTGCAGCCATAAAAAAGAATGAGATCTTATAATTTGTAACAACATGGATGGCATTAGAGGTCATTATGTTAAATGAAATAAGTCAGACACAGACAGACAAACTTCACACGTTCTCACTTATTTGTGGGTGCTAAAAATCAAAACAATAAACCTCAAGGAGACAGAGAGTAGAAAGATGGTTACCAGAAGCTAGGAAGGGTAGTGAGGAGTTGAGGAGGAGGTGAGGGTGGTTAATGGGCATAAAAACATTTCAGCTAAAAGTCAGGAATGAGTTCTGGTGTTCTGCACAAGTTTAGGGTGAAACATGGTTAACTAAAATTTATCATAAATTTTCAAAATCTAGAAAAGAGAATTTTGAATGTTCACAACAAAAAGAAATAATACATGTTTGAGGTGATGAATACGCTGATTACCTGGATTTGGTCATTATATATTGTATATATGTGTCAAAATATCACACTGTATCCCATAAATATGTAAAATTATTACATATCAACTAAAAGTAAACAGCAAAAAACAAATTGAAAATGGGGCAATAGAAGCTTCAATTGATAGTGAGTTTTTAAATTCAATTTTGTTATCATCTTGTTTTTATAATTAGGAATTATAGTATGATGAAAATAATTATTAAATATATTTTTATACTTTACTTTTTGAGATAATTCTTAATGGAATATGAGTTTTTGTGACAAATTTCAGCTCTTCAAAAATTTAGTGACATCTTTTTCAAAAATGAGCTAGAAAGCTGAAAATGTGAAGAGATATCATAAACTCAGAATTCTGCAGAGGCGAACTTTCAAATTTTACTTTTTTTGACTGTCTGAATCATCTTTTTCTTATATTATTTGTTTTAAATCTATTCAAATATTAGTACATTTCATTTTTTCTGAAAGAAAAACTACCATGTACATGTCATTTTCTCATAAATTACCAATTCTGTTAATAACTTTTTAAGTTCATGACCTTTATCAGTTCTGACAAAGAAGGATGATAACGTACCACACAAAGATATTTGGTATGTAATGAAAATGGTCTGATTTAATTAAAACGTATGTTATGGTTAGAAAGAAAGATCACACCAAGAAAATGTCATTTCAGAAGTATATTAGCAAGCATACACCAGTGTTTGTTGCATGTGAAATATACAGACAGTACTTGACATTTAGAGAGGAAATTGGAACTATGCATAATATATACTTGAACATTTTTGTGTTCTCATGTTGCATTTGTTCATCTTATTCACATTATGTTTTAATTAGATAAATGTTAAATACAATACTGCTTACATTTTTTCTTAGATACCAAATGCTTTATGGCTAAACAAATTCATTTGCAAATTTTAAAAGAACAAATGTAATTTTAAAATTATTTGACAAAACCCTTTAAAAACGTGTTATGCTTTATATTAATTAAACTGTTACAATTACCTGTTTTACTGAAGAAATTTAAGATATGCATTTCATAATTTAATGTGTCAAAGGCATACAAAAGTGATTCTTTGCATCTTGTTAATACTTTTATTTAAAAGATTAACAGATTGTAAGTTATAGTATGTTTTATGATGACACTAGTAATGTGGTATGAAATATGGGTTTTAGGCATATTACCTACAAGAAACCAATAGACATATGTCCGGGAGTCTGTAAGTGTGTAGAGATATATACCTCGTAGCATGACACTAATTAATAAACTTGGTAATACAAAAAATGAAAATTCTGTTCTCTTAAAATTACTGTTTCACAGGAAAGAGGTATCTTTTGTTTTGTAATTCATATCACCATGTGCTTCACTAAATATTGCGCACAGAGACCTGAGATGGTGGTATTGGGGCTTAATGCAGGATAATGAGGGTACAACTTGATTCTTCAGTTCTTACAGCCTTTAGATTGGAAGGAGAAAGGGGAAAATATTGCCTTAAAAGTATCAATCTCTCGTTTTTCTATTTTCCAGCCATCATTGTGAGGAATCAGAAATTTGCTTTCCTCAGACTCTACACTTTGCTCCTTCAGTGGATGAATTTTACTATGTTACTCCTTCCTTCCTTCTTTCCTTCCTTCCTTCCTTCCTTCCTTCCTTCCTTCCTTCCTTCCCTTCCTTCCTTCCTTCTCCCTCCCTCCCTCCCTCCTTCCTTTTCCTTCCTTCCTTCCTTTTCCTTTCTTCCTTTCTTGCTTTCTTTCCTTCCTCCTTTCTTGACAGATTCTTGCTCTGTATTCCAGGCTGGAGTGCAGTGGCACGATCTCGGCTCACTGCAGGATCTGCCTCCTGGGTTCACTCAGTTCTCCTGCCTCAGCCTCCCGAGTAGTTGGACTACAGGCGCCCGCCTCCACCCCCATCTAAGTTTTTGTATTTTTTAGTAGAGACAGGGTTTCACTGTATTAGCCAGGATGGTCTCGATCTCCTGACCTCGTGATCTGCCCACCTTGGCCTCCCAAAGTGCTGGGATTAGAAGCGTGAGCCATCACGCCAGGCCACTATTATGCAATCTTGATGCTAAAGTAAAAAAAATAAAATTGAATCTGCATATATTTACATATTTTTAAGGAATGACATTTAAAATATTGTGTATTTTAGCACTCAATATCCCTTTTTACTAAAGGCACATTGAAGAATTTGTCTTAAAGCAAGAAAATACGTTTTTTTAAACTTCAGAGTCTTATTTTCTTTCGTGGATCTTATTTGTATTTCTTTTTGTGATGACAAGTATGGTTGTCAAATATTATAGGCAATCACATGTCATCATACAATTTTTATAGAATAGCATTATATTGTAAGATTTTTAATGGCTTTTTACTGATAGTTCATAACTAGAAAATAAAACCTGTTGGGTGTGGAATACAGATTCTATCAGGTGTGTTGGTAATGCTTTTGCAATACATAGAAGCACTGCATGGGGTCATCTGTTTATAGATATATACTTTTGAAAGAACATTATTTTTGTTTTGTTTTGTTTTGTTTTAAGACAAGTTATCTTTTTTGAGTCAGAGTATAGTTCTATAAGTGTCTAGCTAATGTAAGAAAAGATGTGAGGTTATGCAGCTGACTTTGCTAAGCAGAATTAAGACATATGAAAACTAAGATAACAGGGAATAGCTAGACAGGACTACTATTCATGAGGTGGATATGATATTATCTTAATTCCCTCATTTACAAATAGTTCAAAAATGACACATTCTAACTCATAAGGTAATTATACACCTCTGGAGTTACGTCAGATGAAAATACAATGTGAGTTGTTTTAAAATATTTCATTAGAAGCATTATTGCTCAATACTTTTATTAAAAGAGTAGAATATACCCATACATTAACAGATATTGATTGCCTATCATTAGACATTATCCTAGGCAAAATAACTCAATACTTAGAAAAAAAGGATTCTGACCTCAGAGTTTATGTTATAATTAGAAGAGTCAGACAATAAATAATCAAATGTAAATGTAAAAGAAAAATAGGTAGTTAATAATATTGCATAGAGAATTTACAGAGTGCTATGATGTATTGGGGAATTTTTCCCTTTCTTTGGGGTAGACTGAAGATAGGTTAAAAAAGAGCTAACATTTAGATGGAACAATGAGTATTAGGAAGAAATTAGTCATAAGGAAACCAGATGAAAGTGTTTCAGGCAAAATGAAAAACTAGGGTACAGTTTCAGAAATCCAAAACCCATACCAATATTGATGTTTTAGAGAGATTGAGAGCAAAACTAGTGACCTGAAAAGTGTCAAGAACAAGGGATTTATTATACATGTCAGGGAGGTTAATTGGCACTAAGTTATGTAGGAATGTGCCCATTATTTCACCTAAAATGGGAAGTCATTGGAAAGCTAATGCTAAGTTAGTGATGTTTGTTAGAGGGGGTAAGAAAAGAAAAAATACTCAGGGAAATTTATATATTCTAATTTAGTTGAGTAAGTGGTGCCTCATTTGAGTGCAAAGTGGGGGAATGGGGATGCCACTGTGAACTCAGCCCAGAAGTCAGCTTTGGTCATGTTAAACATGAAATGCATGTTAGATATCTAACTGAATTTATCAATTAAACACTTAGTGAATCTTGGATTATAGTCCTCAGAAATGAAGGTCAGAGATAGAGACAGCAAATGGACAGTCATGGCCTTATTATGGCATTGAAAGCCATTGAAATGGATAAAAAAACCACTTTGGAGACATGAAAGAGGGAAAGAGAGAGAATTAGAGAGAGAAGGGTATTGAGATTTAAGCCCTATGCCATTTCAAATTTTAGAACTTGAGCAGTTAGGAAGAAAAAAGTACTCACAAATTGAGCAACATAAGAGATAGGAGAGTATTAGAAATTAGATCCACAAAAGTCAAAAGAATATAGTGCTCCAGTAAGAAAAGTGCTACTGTTTTTAAAGAGTGACCCTAACCAAATAATAGGGAAAATTATTATCCCCCAAAATAGGTATTGTATCAATATGTGAAAATTGATTATGTTGACAAGAGAACTGTCAAATAAACTGTAAGAAGAGAACCCAATTAAGAGGAATTGAGCACGTAAGAAGTGAGGTACGTGAAGAAGTAAAAAATTACTTATAGAAAGTTATTTACTGAAAATGAGAGATAATTCAAGATAAAACAATTAAAATTAAAAAGCCTTACATAAAAGGGCTGACAGTGTACAATGATAATATTTAAAAATATATCTAAGCCACAACAATTGTTGTAAAAAGTTATAGTAAGACCTAATACCCAAAATAATTATTTATAATGATAATAAATAAAGCAAAAGGAATAAAGGTCTCTGTTTCTCTAATGTTAAATCACACAAACCAAGGAGCATGAAGAACAGTTAATTTTATACAGGTAAGTAGTAAATGTTTTTGGAAATTTGAAATTCATAATTTTAAATAGTAAATAATACATCCAAGTTATATATGTAAACCTAAAATGTAAAGTATACACACAAAGTAAGACCATGAACTTCTTTCATATTGTTAAAGAAAATTAAAACACTGTGGAAATCATATATCAACATGTATGTAGTAAAAGAAGTAACAAAAAAGAATGAAAACAAATTCAAAGCATAAAACAAGAGAGAAGATAAAATAAATGTATTATGGTTTTCACAACTGTATTAGAAAAGAAAACTTCAGGCCAATATCCTTAATGAACATCCACGCATAAATAACCAAATCCAGCAGCACATCAAAAAGCTTATTCATCATGACCAAGTAGGTTTCATCCCTGGGATGCAAGCTTGGTTCAACACATGCAAATCAATAAATGTGAGTCATCACGTAAATAGAATTAAAGACAAAAGTCACATGATTACCTCAATAGATGCAGAAAATACTTTCCATAAAATTTAACATCCATTCATGTTAAAAACTCTCAATAAACTAGGTATTGAAGGAACATACTTCAAAATAATAAGAGCCATATGTGACAAATCCACAGTCAATCTCATACTGAAGGGGTAAAAGCCAGAAGCATTCTCCTTAACTGGCACAAGATAAGGACGCCTTTTCTCACTACTCCTATTCAACATAGTATTGGAAGTTCTGGCTAGGGCAATCAGGCAAGAGAAAGACGTAAAGGGCATCCAAATAAGAAGAGAGGAAGTCAAACTACCCCATTTTACAGATGGCAAAATTCTATATCTAGAAAACCCCACAATCTCAGCCCAAAAGTTTCTTAAGCAGATAAACAACTTCAACAAATTCTCAGAATACAATCTCAATGTATAAAAATCACTAGCATTCCTATACACCAAGAAGAGTCAAGAGCCAAATCAGGAAAAAGCTCCCATTTACAATTGTCGCAAATAGAATAAAATACAAGGGAGGTGAAAGATCTCTACAGAGACCTACAAAGCACTGCTCAGAGAAATCAGAGCTAACACAACCAAAGGAAAAAACATTCTATGCTCATGGATAAGAAGAATCAATATTGTTAAAATGGCCATGCTGCCCAAAGTAACTAATAGATTCATGTAATTCCTATTAAACTACCATTGACGTTCTTCACAGAACTAGAGAAAACTATTCTAAAATTCATATGGAACCAAAAAAGAGCCCACATAGAACAAAAAAGAGCCCAAATAGCCAAGGGAATCCTAAACAAAATGAACAAAGCTGGAGGCATCATGCTACCGAAATTCAAATGATTCTACAAGGATACGGTAATCAAAACAGCATGGTACTGGTATAAAAACAGACACATAGACCAGTGGAACAGAATAGAGAGCGCAGAAATAAGGCCACACGCCTACAACCATCTGCTCTTTGATACAGCCGACAAAAGCAAGCAATGCGGAAAGGATTCCCTGTTCAATAAATGATGCTGGGATAACTGGCTAGCCATAGGCTGATTGAAACTGGACCCCTTCTTTACACCACATACAACAATTTATTCAAGATAGATTAAAGACTTATATGAAAAACCAGTAACTATAAAAACTGTAATACAACCCAAGCAATACCAGGCTTTGCCTAGGCACAGGCAAATATTTAATGACAAAGACACCAAAGGCAATTGGAACAAAACCGAAAACTGACAAATGTGATCTAATTATGCTAAAGGGCTTCTGCAGAGCAAAGAAAAACTATCAACAGACTAAACAGACAACCTACAGAAAGGGAGAAAACTTTTGCAAACTGTTCATCTGACTAAGGTCTAATATTCAGCATCTATTAGGAACTTATAGGGACTATAAATCATGCTATTATAAAGAAACATGCATGTGTATGCTCATTGCAGCACTATTAACAATAGCCAAGTCATGGAATCAATCTAAATGTCCATCAGTGATAGGCTGAATAAAGAATGTGGTGCATATACACCATGGAATACTATGCAGCTGTAAAAAAGAATATGAATATATCTTTTGTAGTGACATGGATGGAGATGGAGGCCATTATCCTTGGCAAACTAACACAGGGAGAGAAAACCAAATACCTCATGTTCTAACTTGTAAATGGGAGCTAAATGATGAGAACGCATGGACCCATAGAGGGAAAAAACACATGCTGGGGCCTTTTGGAGGACGGAGAGTATGAGGAAGGAGAGGATCATGAAAAATAACTAATGGGTACTAGGTTTAATACCTGGGTCATGAAATAATATGTATAACAAACCCCCATGAGACAAGTTTACCTATGTAACAAACCTGCACTTGTACCCATTAAATTAAAATACAATTTTAAAAAAGAAAGCAAACAAAATGATTCACACTTTATTCCAAAAGTGCAATATTTACCTATGTAACTTACAAAATGCATGTTCAAAATTTGAGCAAACAAAATATTCAGGAAAGAAAAATATTAAATGCATGATATTAATATCAGATAAACAGAACTTTAGAAAGTTTTAAAAAAATCAGTAGATATCTTATTTTTGAAACTAGTCAAACTACAGTGAAGATTCAGCACACAAGAAATTCTGTTCACTGACCTATACAGCTAAGAATATAGGTTTTTTTGGTGGGGGGAAGGGAGATGGAGTTTTGCTCTGGTTGCCCAGGCTGGAGTGCAATGGTGCAATGTCAGCTTACTGCAACCTCCGCCTCCTGGGTTCAAGTGATTCTTCTGCCTCAGCCTTCTGAGTAGCTGGGATTACAAGTGCCTGCCGCCACACCTGGCTAATTTTTTTGTATTTTTAATAGAGATGGGGTTTCACCATGTTGGTCAGGCTGGTCTTGAACTCCTGACCTCAGGTAATCCACCCACCTCGACCTCCCAAAAGAAACATAGATATTTAAAATAGTTAAATGTATAAATTAAATGGCTCTGTTTTATAAAATGTCATGGAAACACAATAGTAACAATATTTATGCTATAGTCTGTACCGGGGTAGGCAAACTGACCTTCAGGACATATCTGGTCCTCTATTTGTTTTCGTATTGTCCAAGAGTTAGGATGTTTTTGTTACTGTTTTTACATTTTATATATTTAAAAAATCAAATAATATAAAATTCAAGTTTCTCCATTTACAGATAACTTTTGATTATAAAACTGTCACTCTCATTTAAATATTGTCTATGACTTCTTTCTTGCCACAGTGGTGGTGGTGAGTACTTGTGATAGAAACCATATTGCCTGCAAAGACTAAAATACTTTCTCTTTATAGAAAAAGTTATCTGCCTCTATTTTATATCTCTGTCTTAAATATATGTGTATGAAATGGTTCTTCCACAGATCATAATATATTTGGCTAAAGAATAACTTCATATTATACTTTTTACAGGAAATAAAAAAGAAGTAAGGACTACTTTATAAGTGTCAAATAAAACAAAATCCTGGATTCGTGGAGGAAGATAGGCTCAGATATGCTGCTAGGAATGAAGCAATAGGGTCCCTCCTCAGAAGCAAAGTCTTTCATTGCTTGTTCTTGGACTAGGAACTTCTATCTTAGCAATGTGCAGTTTTAACTTCTACTCCCTTTCTGAACTAGAAATCAAGAGTTTCTTCATTCAGATAAAAAGTAAATGCAGAAAAGGTACAGATTTTAGTTGTACCATTTTGTCAATTTGTAAAAACATATTCACCAATGTAACCAATACGCTAATGAAGAAATAGATATTATCCTCTTCTCTGTCAATTCTCAGCCCTCATAGGCAATAACTATTCATTCAAAATAATGGATTAGTTTTATCTTTTTTTAATTTTATATCAAGGGAATCATCCTCTATGGGTTAAGTGGGTATCCTGATTATTTTTCAACTTAGAGCTTTTGAAATATATACCTGTGGTACATATACTAATAGTCTTTTCCTGTTTTTACTAATTCGTAGTCCATTTCCTGAAAAATAGTGTAATTGTTTATTCATTTTCCTGTTAGCAGACATTTGGAACATGTTTAGATTTAGGTTGTTACGCATATAATATTGTTCAAGTCTTTCTATACAACAGAATAGAGGGTCCAGAACAAGACTCACACACATAAGGTCAGTTGATTTTTGACAAAAAGGAAAATATATTTCTCCACATAATGTAGAAATAAAAATCTTCTAATAAATGCTGCTATAGCAATTGAATAATAATTTTAAAGAGAAACAATGGACTTTGATATCCCATGTCACACCATGCACAAAGGTAATTTAATATGAATAGTCAACTTAAATAGAATAGCTAAAATCATAAAGATTTCATGAGGTAACATAGAAGAATATTTGAGGGAAGTAAAGATCTCTTAGCAGAGACACTAAAAAGCATTAACCATGCACAATGTCTCATGCCTATAATCCCAGCACTTTGGGAGACAATGGAGGACAGATTGCCTAACGTCAGGAGTTCGAGACCAACCTGGTCAACATGGTGAAACCCTATCTCTACTGAAAATACAAAAATTACACAGGTGTGACGGTGGATGCCTGTAATCCCAGCTACTCTGGAGGCTGAGACAGGAGAATCACTTGAACCTAGGAGGTGGAGGCTGCAGTGAGCCAAGATTGTGCCACTGCACTCCAGCCTGGGTAATAGAGCAAGAGTCCATCTAAAAAAAAGAAAAAAAAGAATAAAAGAAAAAGAAATTATAAATTTGACATAAAAATTGCAACTTCTACCGAGCAAAAGACACAGAGAAGAAAAATAAAAACGCAAACATGGATTTGTATATATTGCAAATAATTTTGTCTCGTATATAAATAATTTCTGTGAAAACAAAAATGAGTTTCTGTGCATGTAATTTAGAGGCATTAACAAAAGTTATCATTTTTTCAGCCATTGTTATCATATTTTCACCTATCATTAGACCCGTTATAATATTCTTCTTACTTATTTTTAACTGAGAATTTAATACGAGTCTTCAAATCAAAAGCTAGTGAGATAAACATCCAGTGTGCATATTTTATTAAGAAAATTATTTCAAATCGTTGTATCCTCAGCTTGTAATATAGCATATAGGGATGAGAAAGGATAAGGAAAACATTTATTTGGGGAGGCTGTAACATAAATGCCTGTTTGCTCAGAGATCATGCCAAACAAGTAATCCCCACAGTTGTATCAAAGTGTGGACAGTGACCCCAGGAGCCGAGTGCTTTAGTGGCAGATGTAGGAAAATACTAATGACTTACAGAAGCTAAAGAAACTCCTGAAATCATAGAAAATTCAATATTAGAATTTCAATTTTTAAAATATATCAGTCCAACAATGTTACACTATGCAAAACAGTGTTTGTCCTCCCATGCTTTAATGAATTACAAAAGTATTGGAAAACTGTGTTGGGTAATTGTTTACATCCCTGTAATTAAATAGTTTGTCTTAAGCAGGCACAAGGAGGATTAGTTAAAATGTACTGGCAATTTCAATAGACACAACACACACATACACACACTCACATAATTAAATAGTTCTGTAAGACCGCTTTGAACAGTATTATTCAGAATGCCAGAATGAATTTCCCTTTATCTATCATTATTCCCTTCACAAACCTGGTACAACGGGTCATAACCTTCAGGGTGTGAACAAGAATAAGGTTAAAAATAAAAAGATGCAAAGGATATTTCAATTGCAGCATAGCTGACTGCACATTCTATATATACATACATACATACATATATATATACAGTGCTTGTACACTTTTGGAGCATTAAGAAGGTGACTAAGGTTTAAAAATCTTTGTTCTTTACTGCATATAAAGCATATGCTAATGGGAACACAAGGACAGACCATAATCAACCATTTCATCTCAGGAAAAAAAGCAGAATAGTACAAAAATTACAATCTCATCTACTTGGTTTTTGCTTGATGTACTTTTTTTTACATCATAATCAGCCATTTCAACCAAGGAAAAAAGCATAATAGTGCAAAAATTACAATCTCATTTACTTGATTTTTGCTCAATGTACATTTCTGTTTATTAAGCAAGGTTAGTTCTCAGGAAAGACCAGGACTGGGAGGAAATTCAATTGATCAATTTATAAAATGGATACAAAGAAGCCAAATATATGTCCTAAAGACATTGAAAACATGAGGCATGACCTTTGTGAATGAATGAAAATTTGAATTGTTAAAACTTATTTCTTTACCCTCTATTCGAAAATATGTGTATTTACTATTGAAATAAATATGAAAATGAAAAAGTCATTAATTATGTGATTATAAAGAAATATAATTTACAAACTAACAGTACAGGTAATTCTGTAAATTCTATAAAACAGAAGAACAGTGAACAAACTATTATTTTAAATACTTTGCTATGAAATCATCATACTTAAATGGATACAGCATATTAAAATCAGCACTTTTCAATGAGGTTCTGGGAGGGATTTTAGCACCTGAAGGCATCCATTATAAGTAATTAATTAACTTCTCTCCTAGACATCTAGAATGGTACTAAGTATATACCATCATTGAAAGAATTGAGACAATAGCCACTGAAATAATTATCCACAAGTTTTAATTATCTCCTATTGAAATTTCCTTATCTAATAGCTAAAAGTGCTATGTATGTATTCACATTATAGTCAAGACACACTGTGAACTTTTGAATTTCAGGTCTTCTTTTATTTCTGTTGTTTTCACATGTTTCTCAGAAATTGGGTTGATCACATAATCTGAATTACAAGTGAATCATTTATATTAATTCAATATCACTTTCCAGTAAAGAAGTCAGTTTCATATCACAGTTAGTAAAACACACATGTTATATTACTTTGCCAGGGCTGTCATAATAAAGTGCACAACTGGGTAGCTGAAAAAATAAAAATAGAATTTAAGGATGACAGAACACAATTGTCAGGCTAGCAGTATGAGAACAAGGAGTAGGCAAGGTTGGTTCCTTCTGAGGGCTGTGAGGTATGAATCTGTTCCTGGCCTCTGTCCTATTCTTGTTGATGACTTTCTTTACGTACACAGGACATTCTCCCTGTATGTATACTTCAGTGTCCCCCAAATTTCCTCTCTTTATGAGGACATTAGCCATAGTAGATTATGATCCACCCTAATTACCTCATTTTAATTCAGTTACCTCTGTAAAACCCCTACATAAAACTACATACAAATAAGGTCACATTTTAAACTACTGAGGATTAGGACTTCAACAAAGCAATTTGCAGTGAGGTGGAAAAAATTCAACCCATAACACTCTGACAAGCACACACATATATAAATTATAGATAAAATTTCTACACTATTGTGCTAGACATCGTTCAGGAATATTTAAACATTATAAGGTAAGAAAAGAAATACAAAGCTCATCTAAGTCATGTTCCTTATGCTTCAGGAGCTTGAAGTGTTAAGACATTCACTGAAATAAATGAGACACAATAGCAATTATATTGTATTACAACTGGTATAATCTGAAAAGAAAGAAATGCCTGTCACAATACATTTCCTTTTCACTACGCTATTTTGAACATGCGTCTCACACATATGGCCTTCCACAAGGCTATATTCTATTTCTGGCTAGTGCTTTAGCCTCCAAACACCCCCACTTTGGTGAAGTGATCAAGAGTGCATGTTAATCTCAGATAACCAGGGCCCCTGCCCTAGGGACATTACAGCACTTGGATCCTGAAATGCACTGGGCCATAGAAATGTCTCTACCCAAAGCTACCAGATCACACTCCAGATACCTGGGACTATGTAATTTTCTGCCCAAGTGACCCAGAGCCCACTCTCATGAACTTTGCTGAATAATTCTTTGTCTGTTCTCACGAAGGCTAACTCTACTCCACACATGCATTTCCTTAGATCCAAGTCATGTCTAAGGATCAGATGTTTGTGTGGGATGAGGACAGAGCTTGTACATGTGCACAGAGTTGTGCACACACAAGTATAAGATGGAACTAGAGTGGGAAGGGAAGCCCTGAAGGATGTCAACCTATGGCCTCCATTTTCCCCATTTCCTCACAATTACCCCCCAAATATTGAAAGCAAGTCTGTTTTATTTCTCATAAAAAAATGAAAGCAACACAATCATTCATGTGTAACTACAACGTATCTTTAACAATTTCCAGGTTTTCTTTCCAAGCAGTGCCATTGACTTCTCCAAGGGGAATTAGGAATGATATAGCAGAACATCAAAAAGATAATCATCTTTTGGTAATCAAAATAAATAAATGGGAAAGGAGCATATTTGGTGGTACAATAATGATTGTGAAGAGGATAGATTATGAACCTCAGAGCCTGTTTTCATTTATTTGAAGTCCACATGAAGATCACCTAAAGTTTGAAGGTGGGAGTGGAGAGGGTAGTAGGGAACACTTTGGGGTGTTTTTTTTTCTTTCTCTCTCTTCCTCTTTTGCATAAAGAGTCCCAACTTTTTCAGCATATTTGGTGAAAATATTGTTTCCCCTTTGAACTGATATACACCTTTCTTCTCATCAAATTGACCAAATGTGTAGAGACTCTGTTCTGCTCTATCAATCTGTTAGTCTACCTTTTTATCTCACACTGTCTTGATTACTGTAGCTTTACAATACATTTTAAAAATTAGTAGTACCTGACTTCCAATTTTGTTCTTAGTTTTCAAAGACTTATGGCTATTCATGGTCCTTTGAATTTATAGATAATTTTAAAATCAGTTCATTGATTTCTATGAAAATACTTTATTGCATTTTTACTGGGTTGCATTGATTCTAGACATCAGTTTTGTAAGAATTGACATCTAAGCAATGTTGAGTTTTCTAATCCATGATCATTGTATATTTCTCCATAATGTAGTTTCTTTTCAATGTCTCTCAGTGATGTTTTATCCCTTTCAATATAAGGATTTTGAGAAAAAAATGTAAACTTACCTTTAAGTATTTCATACTTTAATGCCACTTTAAAGATTGTTTTCTAAATATGCTGTCCACCCCAAAGGACTTTCTATATAAATGATTCATCTACGATTAAAGGTACTTCATTTACAACCTAGATGTAAATATGTTCATTTATAATCACGATTATATTCATTTCTTTTTCTTGACTAACTGCACTGGGAAAACCCTCAATTACAATGTTGAATAAAAGCTGAAACAATTTATATATGTACACTGGTGGAAAAATATCTAGTTTTCCATCAGGAAGTTATATTAGCTGCAGTTAATTTGTATTAGTAGACATCCTCTACCAGGTTGAGAAAGTTATCTTCCATAGTTTTATGTGAATTTTATCAGGAATGAATGCTGACTTTTATCAGATGCTTTGCTGCATCTACTACAATGCTCACAAATGTTATCTTGTATAGTTTGCTAATATGGTGAATTACATTTTTAAATTTCAGAATTCTAAAGCAAATGTATTCCTTAGCTAACCCCCTCCAATATTCATGTTGTTTCCCATAAACACACACACACACACAAAATTTGATTTGCTAGAATATTGACATAATTTTTCCAAGTATATTAATAAGAGATTTTGGTCAGAAGTTTTTGTTAATCTTATGATATTTTAAATTTTAAACTTTTTATCAATATAAATAGTTGTACAAATTTATGAGGTACAAGTGATATGTCAATACAAGCATACAGTGTATAATGATCAAATGTGGTTTTGAAATGAAAGCATTTCTAAACCCTAGAATGAGTCATAAAATGTTCCTTCTTCAGTCTTTAGCATTTGTTTTGTTACATGCATGCTCTGATTCATGGCTGAATACTCCAGGAATACTTTCTGCAGGTCTTTATTGCTTTCTCTCTCTGCAGCTCTCTGTTCTTTAGCACTCTGCCCTGCAAACTGTCCAACTCTTGTCAGCCCCAGATTCACACCACCATCTCAACCCAGGGAGGCCATCATGGTTTCCCTTTCTCTTTGGAGCCTGAATGCTTTCTCTGTGCAGTAAGTTGGGGATTCTGTAAGGTGTGCCTTATTTATTTCTCCTCCTTAGGTATGACAACTTTGAGCTGCTTGATATGCAATATAGGAATATTATTTTAGAATAGGTTTTCACCATTTTTAAAGTTACTTTAGAAGGTTAAATCTGGTCATATTATTATATCTTGGCCAGAATCCAAATTCCCTTAACTTCTCAAGATACTCTTGAAAAACAAATATTTTTTCTTTTTTCTAAACTACTTTTTAAATATGCCATCACACATAAATCTAGAAGCAGTTCCCTTTATCTGTACTTAGAAGCCAATTCATACATGTATATGACTATATATATATACACAAATATACATATATTTGAAACATATTTATATATATATGTTTAATAAACAGTGTATTTTGGGGAATGCAGCAATCATATAAATCAAATGAAGATTGTAATTATGTTATGTAATAGTATTTACTCACCACTAGGAAAAATAATCCTCCAATAGTAGATATGCTTATGGATTTTCATTGCCAATACAAAACACTTATATCAGTCTCCTTTTGTAGTTGTAGCATTTCTAATATTCAAAATATAACACAATAAAATATCCATTTAGTCTTCATTTGAAAAATGGCAACAAGAAAGAAAATGTATGAACCATATTCCCTCTGATAGTTCCAAACAGGCTTCATAATTTTACTAACACATACACAGTTGTCAACAAGTCTATACTTCTATCTTTTCTCTAATTAGGGGAAACATTAGGTTTGAGTAACTATTTTACAAAAATACACTTAAAAAGTTAGAAAATACATGATACTTCTAAGATTGCATGAATGAAGGTATAGCTTCCCTGAGAATAATAAAAAATTTGAAAAATAAAAGTGGATAACCTGAAAATATACTTAAAAAAAAAAAAAACTTTCCTGCAGAAAAAGGATAATTATTATAATTATAAAAGAATATGTAATGAAAAAATTAATTTTATTCCATTAAGCAATGACAGTGTTTGGAGAGGAATGTATAAGAGAGTGGAAGATCTCAAATGGGTGTCAAATGGTGTCAGCTGCTTTCAGCTCTGTGTCAAATGTGTCAACTGTATAATAAGCTCTAGTCAAGCAGATTTTCATTACCAGCAGATGAAAGTATCCTGCTTGAAAAATGAAGCTTAACTGCCACAATGTAATATTCATTAAAAGAGTTCTCACAGAAAACATGGTTGTCAATACTTAAAACACTAAAATATATTTCAGAAACATATAAAATTATTTTCCAATATTCCTATTGTGTAGAGATAAAGGACCATTTGGATTGGTCAGAAACAGATTTTAGCCAATATAAAAATACTAGCACCAGGTGTTTTAGCATTTTATTGCATCACTCATGTATGACAGTTGGTAACCAAGAATCTTAGTGTAAGTAAGACTTCACAAATAAAGGACTATCATCCCTGTTAGTAGTAATATGAAAAGTGATTTTTTTGAATGATAATTTTATAAACAGTGCAGAAGATTTTTAACAAACTTTTTTACACAGTAGAATAAAGTCATTCACCAAAATAAATTTTATAACTTTTTTAACTGCTATATTATAATAGTTTTATGTTGCCAATAATGAAGGCCTCCAACTGATTGGACAAGTCCCACCTACATTATGGAAGTTAATATGTTTTACTCAAAAACCAATTTAAATTTTAATCTCACCTAAAGATCACTTTCACGGAAACATCCAGACTAATGTTTGACCAACCATCTGGGCCAGCCAAATTGACACATAAAATTAACCATTACATTTCTCAAGAATATTAAGGATAACTCGCATCCCTTAAATGTGGGCTGTACATAGTGACTTCCCTCCAACAAATATGAAAAAATGAGAAAGAGAATAACTGCAATGGTGAAACCTGATAAAGCTATCTCAGTCAGGTGATGAGAGTTAACCTCAACAGCGATACATGGTGTTTATAGTATGTACCTTTGATATAATGTGTATAATGTGATGAAAATGGCACTTAACATCTTTGGTGTTCTTCCCCCAAACACAAAACCCCAATCTAATCATCAGAAAACATCTCAAAAACTGCAATTGATGAGCATTCTACAAAACACCTGATCAGTACTCCTCAAAATAACGAAGGTCATCAATACATTTAGTCGTCATGTTTCCTTAGCCACCTCTAGACTGTGACAGTTCTAAGACGTCAGTGTTTTTGATGACCTTGGTTCATAATTGTACAAAGCTACCATATAGATGTAACATGTTAATAGGGGAAATTGGGTGTGATGTATTCGGCAACTGTTTTTCCTCCCATAACAAAGTTTCTGTAAGTCTAAAATATTTTTAGAATAAAATGTTTATTATCAAAAAATCCAAATAGAAAATATATGCATGGATTTCTTTTTTACATTAGACAGGTCTTTAATCAAGAATGTCTTACTCTCACAATTTTATTTTTCTCATTTTTCAAGATGTTAGGGAAAGTGAATTTAAAAATGAATATGTAAAGTCAGAAACGTGTTCCATAAATGTAAATTTCTACACTCTAAGCATACCTCTTTAACAAAAGGTGCCAGGGTTATTCTTATTGTTACCATTATTTTAAGTAAAAAATGTCAACAATTTATTGCAAAGTAACAATGGGTGATTAATTCACTGAAAAAAATTGTATTTATTTAAACCTACAGCTCTAGTTTTAAATATATAAATATAATTTAAATTGAAATATTAAATATAATATAACATACCTTTCAGATATATACAACCTTTTTTATGAGGTTCTTCTGAAGCTGCAAGGAACAGGAAGGAAAGTGAGGGGGGCCGGCCATGTTGGCTCATGCCTGTAATCCTAGCACTTTGAGAGGCCGAAGTGGGCGGATCACGAGGTCTGGAGATCGAGACTATCCTGGCTAACATGGTGAAACTCCGTCTCTACCAAAAAAACTCACACACACACAAAAAAAACTAGCCAGGTGTGATGGCGGGCGCCTGTAGTCCCAGCCGCACGGGAGGCTGAGGCAGGAGAATGGCATAAACCCGGGAGGCGGAGCTTGTAGTGAGCCGCGATCGGGCCACTGCACTCCAGCCTGGGCGACAGAGCAAGACTCCGTCTCAAAAAAAAAAAAAAAGAAAGGGAATGGTTTTCGTACACAGGTTGTATAAAAACAATGTTGCTCTTCAAGAATTTCCCTTTTTCTAGCTCTACTACAGTTTTAAAAACGGTGTTTACGTATACTGATGTAGTATGGTATAATTATATTGAACTTTATTGTTCTTATTTCAATGCTATTAAAATAATGCTGTTTGTTTTATGTTTCTATAACTTGGTAATATAAAATTAGATGATTAACTCATGATATGGAAAATATTAGCAATTAATATGGAAATAATTTGAATAAAAAGTGACTCAGAGGAAAAGCAAAATTTAATTAGTCTAATACCAAAAGGTTCCATACACAAATAGGACTAAGAAGATTTTTGAGACTCCTTTGAACATATTTATCTAGAAATATTAAGTTGTCAAAGGCATAGGCAATGTAGCATTATTATTCAATCTCATCAATAAAGGCAATTTTCAAACTATTTTCATTTTTGTAGTTTATGTATGTTTGAAAATATTTGTAGCACAATGATAAAATATCAATGTTGCAAAAATCACATATCAATTCTTTTATTTTTGCATTGTCTAATTTTTCCCAGTCTTACTCTGATACTCTTCCAAGACTTCTCCCACACAAGCAATCTATGGCATCTCATCCCACTGTTTCATTTCCCAGTTAATCCTGTGTTGCATATTACTTATCAAATAATATAATGCTCAAGGTCTTTTTAAAATACTTGAGCCTGAATCTGTCTCAACATATGGTTTGATCTCAAAACAGAAGATAGGTTTTTTGTGCTAATTCATCATTTTACTATATTATAACATAATATTAGGAATTATTTTGTCACTTTGCTTGTAAATAAGTTCTAAGTCATTTGCAAGAAAAGCATATTTTGTTTTCCATTTTACTCAACTTGACTATTCAGTTGTTTTTTCTTTATACGTTATGACTTAATGTAAGCTTTTTCTTATCATATATAAACAAATCTTGTGTCTTACTACTTTTCTTACATAACAATTCTTTAATTTCCGCCCATATATTTGCTCTTAAATTTTCTTGTACTTATTACACAAATTTTTTTTAAACCAAATGGTTTCACTTAGAAATGCATGCAAGCCTCTGAATACTTTAGTATGTCTTCTACTGAAGTCATTATCTGATAATTTATACATGAATAGGCTATATTTTTTATTCTCTCCGTTACATCATGACTAAACCTTCATTTTATTTTTTTAAGGTAAAGTGTTAAGATTTTTATTACCAATGAGCTTTATATCATAATAGTAGAAGTAACATAAAAATATTATGTTTTTATTAACAGAAGCAACAGCATCTGATATAACTAAGAACACTGAACTAGAATTATTCTCATCTTACTATCAGAACATTTTTATATTTTCTTTAATTTGATATTTTACAGTGTTTCTTACCAGAGGGCCTTAAAAGAAACACAGTGAGGACCTCACTAGTCTTATATGAATGGTCATGTGCCTGGTTTCATGATTCTTGCTCACTATTTTATTGGCAGTAGAATTCTTTTGGAGACTTTATTTTGTGATAAAATGTTAAAGAAGTAATGGCAGAAAAACCATAATTCCTATTATGAATTCTCATAATCTATGGCCACTATTACATATCAAAAGAACATGACCACTATTGAAATAAATGACTGACATCAGTTTGCCAGTAGTACCAGCTCTAAGGGATAGTGAGAAAGTATGTAAGCTGAGCCTTGCTATACATGGCTCTCTGTTCAATCCAGGTACTTCAAAATCAAAGACTAAAATTTAATAACTGCATATGTCATTAGGCTTTTTTACACTATTCTTCCTCTCTGCTGGTCTTGTTCTTCTTTCAGGGTATAAAAATGTATAAAAACACAAATTGATAGTGCTTACTTCATCCTATCTCCTAAAGAACTATAAAAATAAATTGAGAAAAAAGAACACCATCAAGAGTGAAGCTATGCATCCCTGGTGATTTTACTCCCTGAATGTATGTAGAAAGTGAGGCACCAACAAGATTCAGGGTGTGTATGAGATGTCCTGACCACATCAGAAAGCAATAGTTACAGTATAAACTGGTGGCTTTCTTCCCTTTATGTATTTATTTATTTATTTTAGTTTTAATTGTGTTAATTTTCTTTTATTTTTTCCAGAAATACGTTTTTTGCTATGTTGCCTAGGTTGATCTTCAAATCCTGACCTCAAGGGATCCTCCTGCCTCAGCCTCCCAAATTGCTGGGATTACAGGCATGAGCCACTGTGCCCAGCCTAGTCAACAACTACTGGGAGTCTCTGAGGTAAAAGTGGACATTAATGAAGGAGTTTCTTGTGAGGGACCTTAATTAGGATCATCAAGGAATTCTTAATTTTCCTAGTCATATATATTTTTTGCCCTTATTCCAGACATTTTAATAACACTGGACAATATTTTTCAAAATTGTATTTTACTTTAAGTTTTGGGATAGAAGTGCAGAATGTGCAGGTTTGTTACATAGGTATACGTGTGCCATAATGGTTTGCTGCACCTATCAACCCGTCGTCTAGCTTTTAAGCTCCACATGCATTAGGTATTTGTCTTACCTCTTAAGAGTCTCTCTCTAGGACAATGTGTACCAGCTTATGGTTTTCTCTTGGTTTTCCTTCTGGTTTTTCTTTCTCACTTTTTATTTATATATCCTTAACACTTGCTCCTTAAAAGCTGTCAGTCTTTACTTACTTTATCCTTGGTTCTCCTTACTTCTTCCTGGGTGAGCTCACCCACTTTTATGACTTCATCCATCATTTATCAGCAATGTCCCCCAAATATATATGTCAAATTCATATATTTTTCCTTATTTAAGACATTTCTAACATTCCACTAGGCATATTCAGCTGTATGACTTATAAATATCTCAAATTCAAAATGTTCAAATAGTTGCACGATATTTTTCTCCAAGTTCCGTCACTGATATACTTCATCTGGGCTAATGGTAATATAATCAGTCCAGTCTTTGAAGATATACATGCCAGGAATAAACTCAATTACCCAATTTTCCTCATTGTCATCCCCACACTGGTAACTGTAGTGGTTTGAACTGTATCACCAAAAAATATATTTTGAAGTTCTTTGCCCTAGTACCTCAGCATGTGAAATTTGAAAACAGGGTAATTTGCAGATCTAATTAGTTAAGATGATTTTATACTGGAATATGCACTAAACCCAATATGACTGGCAGCCATACAAAAAAGAGAAGAGGCAGAGGGAAAAGTTTTATGTGAAGATGGAGACAGAGAATGTCATTAAGCAGCTGCAAGCAAATGAAAACCAAGGAGTCCCAGCAAACCTCAGAAGCAAGAAAAGGACATGAAAATGATTCATTCCTAGATGCTTCAAAGACAGCATGGCCCTGCTGACTCCCTAATTTTGAACTCATAACCTCCAGAACTATTATATAATAAATGTGTGTTGTTTTAAGACATCAGTTTCTGCTCCTTTGTTATGGCAGCCCTAGGAAAGTAACAGTCAATTACCTCAATCAACTCTTACTTTCTAGTGTCTATTTTTTTTTTAACCTCTTCAAATCAAGATCTCGTAATTTTTGTCCATTTTTTACTAGCTTCCATTCATAGTTTTCTCCAATGACTCTCAAACAATGTAGTCATAGTGATCTTACACAAATATAAATCTGATTCTGCCATTGTTCTGCTTAAAATATTTGCTGACTTCTTACCTCATAGCATACATTTCAAATATCTTCATGTGGCTTACAACAACCACCATCTTCTGTAGCTTCCCTATTAGCAGACCTCAGATACCATATCTGTGTCCCGCAATACAAACTCAGCTGATGTAAAATGTATTTTTGGTTTCCTTGAACTTCCTATTCCTTCTTAAACCTCAAAACAGCTGCCTAATGCAATTCTTATTTCCAGGAGTACTGCCCCCTAACCTATGCCTGGACACTTTTCTCTATTAATCAACTCTTTTACATTTTTAAGACTCACCTGAAAAGCAACCTAAAAAGTGAGAGTATTGCAGGTCATACACTATGTTAGAATCCCTAGCAACATCATCTGGAAATCAGCACTGTCTTCATATTGTATTTCTAAGTGTATGTTTTTCTTATAGTCTTGGATGACTGCAAGCGTATGAGCCATGTCTGTCTTGCTCAGCACTTAGCATAACTTCTCCCACCTTGTGGGCCCTGATACATAATTTTCAGGTACTTGATGACTTCCTTTCATGAGCTTTAAACACATTATTACGCCCCTCTCTATTATTGCTAGAATTATCATTCTTAAAGTGAGTTATAATTTCAAAATGTGTAAATCAAACATTAATATTGCATTACAGTTGTATTTGGAACTATCTTCATTTATTTTATTGTTTAGTATAATGATACCAGTGTTTTAACAGAAAGGACAAGTTCATGAAAACTATTCTATATCAAAATGTTTCAAAAAGTATGTTTTAATATGTATGTAATTGTGTAGGTTTTAATGTATTTTTTATTGTCTCAGGTAAATTCAATGAAGGAGTTCTGAAAAAAACCTATGTAAGTTGTGACTCTTTAAAATTAAAAATAATTATGCTTCTAATAATAAAATAAATAATACATAATTTGAATAAAATAGTTATGTCATCATTTACCATGCTATTATATGTTATTTAAAATTTAATTTATATTGTTATATTTAGAACTTACTTTAGAAAAGTAACTGCATAGGGAACAGGTAATATCATATGTTGTTTTGTATAAAATGTATTTATTCTGTCATCAATATTTAGCTAAAAGAAAAAAATGAAAAGTTAGTTTTTATAAGTTAGTAACTGCATGAAGTCTTTGAGCCATTCCACATTATTAACATTCCTTTGATAAGATCCCACAAAAAGTGGTTTAAAATTTGATATATTTATTACAATAAGAAGGGTAGACAGAGCATCATGCATCACACCTATCTAATACCTACTCTATGTGATTTGGAAATCAATGTGATATACATTCTTTACAGAAAAAAGACTTGCTTTTCTTTTAAATGGCCATAAAGTTTCTTAACATGTTTTAAAAGAACTTTTGATGATGCCTTATTGCTAAGTATTGATAATGATTTTAACCTTAACCTAAATCAAAGTCATTCATTGAGGTTCAACATTCTATGGACAACTGTGCTTCTGAAAAAATAAAACAATGTATTTCAAAAGGAATATAACACATTTAGTATGAAAAATTAGTACATATTATTTAGTGCTTTTTATTACTGTGGCTTAGCTTGATTTTTACTAGTACAAAAGCTTGCCAATACAAGATTGATTAGGAATAAAAATTAACAGAATGCTATTATGATCATCACCTTTTCTGATGTGAAGTTCAGTCATAAATGGAATTTAGTGCTCATAATAATAACTTCCCTGACAATGAGCTTATTTGAATTAATCTCTACTTTTGAAGAAGCTCCAATCTTATGATTACAACCTTTCATTCCAGGACTTGTCTCCCTTATGACAAAGAGCCTTTGTCCTTTCAATAATGCTCATCACTGCATCACAGTGCTAAATAAACACAACAGAAATGGACAAGATGTGAGTGCATGAATGATGTATGAGGTGTGGAAATTTGAAACTGCCTACTCATACTAAGACAGAATCTTTCCAAATAAAATTTGTACAAAATGACCTCCACAAACATGCACAGTCATAGGCCAAATATATGTACACAGGAATACTAAATTCCGGCAATGTCAATAAGATAATACACAATTATCTGTTGTTAGCATTGGCATCGAAGTTATTGTCACAGCTGACTGTTAAATGAAAAACAAGTATTAATAAATAGGAGCTGATGTACATGTGACATTTTACAAAGTCAGTGCTATAGGTACTATAGAAACTTGAATTTTAATTACATGAGCTGTCACTGGGAACTGGAATCAATTTTAAAATATACTTTAATTTGTGGTAATGTGCAAAAATCATGTAAGAACAACATAATATTATATAGATCCAACATTTTAAAATATACTGTAATAGGAAATGCTAAAAGGAGAAAGTTTGAAATACATGGCTTTTTAAATCAATGTCATATCGTATGACAAAATAAAATTTCATTCTAAGCATAAATCGCCAAAGAGGGCAAATATTTTAAAGTGCAGGTCACAAAGCTCACAGTAAATGAGGGAAAGTAAGATAAATTTAAGGACATTGTCTACAATATTACTTATGTGTAGCATAGTAAAATATTCATACGAAAATCAGTCTCCTCAGTATTCTCTTGTCAGCTTTGCTGGAGGTAGAAGTTAATCCTTGTCTTCAGAGTTCCACTGAAATCCTCATATCTATTATTTGTGTCCTCATCTCAAGAGCCACAGTGGTATATGTAAGATGATAGACTTGATAAGCCAGAGAGCTCTCTACATTGTTCTCCAAACCAACATTCTTTCCTTAAGCAGCACATGTAAAATTACCTTACTTTTAAAAGTAACATTTTGTTATAGATATAAATAATTTTCATAAATGTAAAAAGTCATGCAAGGAACAATTCCTTTGATAACATGGTCTACAAAAATAAGAATAATGTTAAATAAAACTTATTTCCCTTTCTGCCCTCTTGACACTTAGACCTCCAAGGTGGCCCTTAGTTTGTCTCTAGTTTATGAACTGCTTAAGGTAAAACACCCAACTATTTTCTTCAGTTTACTTTTCTGTGGGCATGCTCTCAAAATATGATTATTCACACAACCCTTTCATAAAAATGCTCATTCCATGCTCTATAATATCTATAAGGGAAAAACAAAATCAGTTATTATATCTTGATGGTTGTTCACAGAAGTATCTCGATTTGCTCAAAATTTGGAGACTTAAGACAGTTAGTGCTTGACGTATTTTGACTAATAAGAATTTTTTGCAGCACATTGTGAAAATCGACTCCAATTATGTAAAAGGACAGTATTCTTTTAAACATAGATACGCATTTTATGGTGCCTTGGAGTATTCGTTTATGTGTTTAGCAGAGAATGCAATTTAGAAAGCAGTGAGTAATGTGCTATTTATAGTTTGGTTACCAAAGTTACTTAATATGAATTGTGAGCTTAACTATATGTATCCTTAACTGTTCCCCAAACTAAGAATTATATTTTAAATATAAATATTACAAATCCATAAGATAAGCTGCCATAGCAGTTATATGGGAGAGTAGAAAAATGTGACTGAGAATATCTACTCTGAGTTACTAGTGGAAGTTTCAATGATAAATAATTTTAAAACAGTTCTGGGAAGAAATAAAATATTAAATTATAAAGGATTTGCTTCACACAGATTTGGAAGATACACACATAAACACACACACACACACACACACCCCCCAGAGTATTTTATATATGTGTATATATTTAATGTGTGTGTATATATATATTATTATTTCTCAGGCATTATTCTAAGGATGGAAATTCATCAGTATTTTATATATGTGTGTATATATGTGTGTGTATGTGTGTAGTATGTGCGTGTGTATGTGTGTATCTTCCAAATCTTTGTGAAGCAAATCCTTTATAATTTAATATTTTATTTCTTCCCAGAACTGCAATTATTTATCATTGAAACTGTGTGTGTGTGTGTGTATATATATATATATATATATATATATAGATGTGTGTGTGTGTGTATATATAGACACTACAGTATTCTAACAACAAACTCCTCCCTTCCAACAAGATAAATTGCTGCATTATAATACTCACATCTAACGTTTGCGTTTAGGAGTTATTTTGGTGTTATTTTCTTTTAAAATCATAATGGTTGATTCTTTAGAACATTTACAATTATATCCCAGGACAAAGGGCTTGAAAGAAGAAACATCTATCTACATTTCCAAGTCAATGATCTTGAGGTCCCATATTCTGAGGATTTAATCCAAAAAATCGAATACTAAGGAAGTTATTTTAACTTTCCTATTTCTCCATCCTCACTAGCCTCTCTACTCATTGTACACCAGGCACACTGCTACTTGAAGTTTTTTCTATTCCCTCTAGTTCGGGTGATCTTCCCCACCTCACCCTACCCCAATATTCTATGGTTCTACTCCATTAAATCCTCTACTCTTTACTCAAATATCTTTCTCCTTCCACTGAAGAATGAAATCTTCAAGAGTATAGAGATGTCTGTATATTTGTATACTGTTTCCTTAACGAATTTTCATCCTTAGAATAGTGCCTGAGAAATAATAAAAATAAGTATTTATTGAATAAATGAAAAGGTGAATTACTTTCAGTAGAGATACAAAATTACTTACATAACTGTTTAGGTAACAGGACAGATTGCAGTTTCTTATACTCTAATTTGTATTATCTTCCTTACATTTGGCAGCGGCCCATGTCTTCCAGTATATTAATATTTCTCCCTCTTGGAATTTTTGCAGTAATGTATCCACCAAGCAAATATTCCTGCTACTGAAAAATTCTTGCCTTTACTGGCAATGCCAGTCCCGTGAAAACCTGAATCTTTGTATATGGGTTCTAATTTTCCCCCGATTTAACTGGACTGTGAGTACCAATGGGATTATGGTAATGCTACTAAAAAGAAGAAAAAAGATTATCAAGCAATTGTTACATTTTATTCAGTGTGCAAAATCATAAACAATAAAAATACATAATCTCATCTTCAAGGCTCATAGTGACAATGAAGCAGATAAGGATTTTAAGCATCAAATGATGATGTAGTCATTATGCTTTTAAGAAACATTAACGTGATAGTAGAGGCTGAATTTATGGAAAGTCTAGAAGAAAGGACGCTCTAGTCATGTATTAAAACAAGAATAATAGGATGAATGGAGGAAAGTAAACTGGAGACAGTGAAGAGGGAAAATGGGGCCTCATGATTAATGGAATATGAGAAGAGTAGGAGAGGAAATAGTACTGATGACTCCAAATAATGACTTAGGAAACTGAATAAACCATAGAACAGAAGTGAAGAAAAATGATGGTTAGGATGTTCAGTTATATCTGGATTTGTGTAAGATTTTTTAATTAGTAGTTTTCTAAACTAAAAATGTACTTCAGACACTTATTAGAGAGATCTGAACAGAAGTTGTATTGGAAGCATCATTGCTGAAGTGGGTAATAGAGATATGGAGTTATGAATAAAGTTTTAACAAAGGAAAAGGAAATAGCCATGAAAATTTTATAGTGATTAACAAGTGAATACAAAATAAGAAAGTGAAGATCTAAAATATAAATTGTTTCAGGATATTTGGCTGGTGAAAGAGAGGATAAATAGAAGTCGAAATAAAGGGTGAATGGGAAAAGTATAATGAGTAAAATAAATTTGTACAGATTTTACAAATTTTGTATTTTATGCCTCAGAGGTTTAATACATGGTATTTTTAAGTGAAAATATATGTGACTATCTCATTCCAGAATGTCTAACTTATCACTTACTCATTTTAATTTTTCTATTTTGTATCTCTATGCACGGATATATGACCACAATATTATTCTTTTTGTCATTTTTTCACCAAAATAAAATTATCCTCTTTTTACTATTTGAAAATGTTTACTGACATTATACTATGTTAGATATTAGCATTAGATTCTTGTTTTGTCTATATTTCTTTTTCACTATTGCCTCATTTCATTAGCTGATCTTTTCCATTTTTTTTCAGGAGTGCACCTTGTATAATACATGTTAACTGTCATCTCTGTTTTAGACATCTGCTTTGCAGCCATATTCATGCATCATGGTTAAGTTCATGAGAAAACTTAGATAAAATTGTTTTCTTACTTTTCTAGTCACTGATTAACTCCTTTAAAAAAGCAGACCATGTGAGTTTCAGTTGAGTGTACAGAGACAAAATTGACATCATAAACCGAATCCTTAACTATGATATTCCCTTTTAAAATTCATGTTGTTAGCTACTTCAAGGAAAAGATGAGATTGTGTGTATATAATTCATAACAAATTCATCACCTCATTGTAAAAATTATGAGCTTTCAGAAAGGATTTTGAGCAATTTCCTACTGTAAATTACTTAAGTTCATTCAGCAATTTGCATATCTTAACTTATTTTTATGCAACTATCATCATTGTTACTTAAATGGTCAAAACTTTGAAATGAGAATCCGCATATACATTATGTGTTTATCTACCAAGATATCACACTATCAATTTGATATCCCAGGGAAGTATGAAAAAATAAACACTTCTTAGAAGGAAACACTAGATGAAAAATAATTATGATTTATCTATGAAAAAGAAGAAATAAAATCAATTACAAAAATTAGAAAACCCTTAGTAGAGGAGACACAGAGATGAATGAAGATCGAATATCTTGGTATACTGTATTTTTAGATATAGCTACAAGAAAGAAAGAGAAATATTATCCTTATAAAAGCTAAGATATATATTATAAAAAAGGTTGGCTAAAGCATAGACACATAGGAAGAGTACAAACAGTTTGGGGATAGAGAATAAGTTTCTGAGACAGCCTTCTGTGAATTTGAAGAGAGCCGTTTTAGTAAACTGAAAGTGGAAAACTCATACTATAAGAATAGGAAAAGGGATGAAGGTAGAAGATGGTCCTTATTGGGTAAGAACGACTCCTTTAAAAGAAGCTTTCTTTCTGAAAATATAACTTTTGATATTTATTACTGCCAAATAAACAACAAATCTAGACGTAAACAGAGAATATTCCAAATGTTTATTGCAATAGGGAGAACAACGATAAGATCTATAGATGTCTCAAAATTAAGCAGAAAGCAAAGGCTTTTCTTTCATAGGGAAGTATAAGGCAGGACAAGCAGAAACTAATCTGGGAGGGAACCAGCAGGTAAAGTTGAGCAGATGGCATAACTGTGGTTAACAGAAACTTTCCCCCCTAGTCAACTGATTCTTGGAATAAGCCTTTCAAGGAAGTGTGTTAGGCATCTCTCTAGGTGCTTAAGCTTTGGGGTGAGCCAAAGTTCGGGAGCATAGAAGGAGGAGAAAAGTCTGAGCAAAGTTTAATCAAGTAGAATCAATGGTAAGTGATAAGTCAATGTGAGCACTTTGTCTTTCTATACAGACTAGGAATATGTGGATAAATTAGCTAGGAAAGAGGGAAGGGAGGCAAGGAGGAAAGGGAGGCAAGGAGGGAGGGAGGGAGGCAAAGAGGGAGGGAGGGAGGGAGGGAGGAAGGAAGGAAGAGAGGGAGGAAGAGAGGGCAGGAAGGAGGAAGGGATTGAGCTAACAGAATCTAGACGATAAATTTAAGTCTGTTTAATTGCAGGTAACTACTAAAAATGAAGCTTGGCCAGGCCCGGTGGCTCACGCCTCTAATTCTAGCACTTTGGGAGGCCGAGACCGGGGGATCACGAGGTCAGGAGATTGAGATCATCCTGGGTAACACAGTGAAACCCCTGTCTCTACTAAAAAAATATACCAAAAATTAGCCGGGCGTGATGGCAAGTGCCTGTAGTCTCAGCTACTCAGGAGGCTGAGACAGGAGAATGGTTTGAACCCGGGAGGAGGAGGTTGCAGGTTGCAGTGAGCCGAGATCGCGCCACTGCACTCCAGCCTGGGACGCACAGCCAGACTCTGTCTAAAAATAGAAAGAAAGAAAAAACAAACAAACAAACAAAAACCAACGCACGGTGGCTCACGCCTGTAATCCCAGTACTTTGGGAGGCCTCGGTGGGCAGATAACAAGGTCAGCAGATTGAGACCATCCTGGCCAACATGGTGAAACCCCGTCTCTACTAAAAACATAAAATTTAACTGGGCATGGTGGTACGTGCCTGTAATCCTAGCTACTCAGGAGACTGAGGCAGGAGAATCGCTTGAACCGGGGAGGCGGGGGTTGCAGTGAGCGGAGATCAGGCCACCGCACTCCAGCCTGAGGACAGAGCAAGACTCTGTCTAAAAAGAAAAAAAAAAAAAGAAAGAAAAAGAAAAATGAAGTCTTCTGACTCTGCCCAAGGCTTTTACCCTTTCTTGGACACAGCTACTTCATAATAAAGGCATAATAAAATCAGGGCCTGGCATAATGGCTCACACCTCTAATCCCAGCACTTTTGGAGGCTGAGGCAGGCAGATTGCTTGAGTCCAGGAGTTTGAGACCAGCCTGGGCAACATGGTGAAACCCTGTCTCTACAAAAAATACAAAAATTACCTAGCCATGGTGGCATGCTCCAGTAATCCGATACTCTATAATTCTCAGAATCTATTCTATCTGTTCTAAATTCAGGAAAGTGACATGTAGTCTGGGGTGGTAGAGGTAACGTTGACCACATGAAAGTCTTAGAAGTGAGGTAAATATAGGCCTGGGGTCTTCATGTGGTTTTCCCACGCTGAATAAAGTAGTTGTGGAGCTCTTATAAGAATCTATGTCTTGTTAATTTTGCCAAATATCTTATTTTATGGTGCAGACTCTCACCTTTTCAAGTTCATTGATATTCTAATTAACTGTGTTGGATTATTAGGAAAATTCTGTGACAGCCTACTTAAGGGCAAAGTTCAGGGACTATTCATGATTAAGCAGAATTAAGATACATGAAGAGAATAATGGTTTCTTAACATTTGAAAAAATCAAATTATGCAAGCTGCATATACAAAAGAAATTAAAAACATTTTTTGGAAGCTTCTGTGACTTATTTTCTCTCAGTTGATGAAATACACAGTTTCCAGCAAAGACAGGCATTCTGCTTTCTATCCTATTTGTGATAGATTATGATGCATGTGCAAGCCCCCTTCCAGCCCTTTGACCATTACTTGCAGCGTATTTGATCACCATCCAGCTTTGCATTTAGTCAACTTACTGCCTGTTTCTCAGAATGCTCGGGATGACTTTCATCACAGTGGGTGCAAGGAGGTTGCTTATAATCTGCTTAGCAGGAAAAGTTGTGCGGATGCTTTGCTCCCTCTACTCTCGGGGTCAGTTGTTATCTTGCGCGGTGATCTGTCTTGGTTATGAGGGCCCGAGGGGGAGAACAACAGCAGTGACAGTCTGTTCTATTTTGTACTCTGAGTGCAAGCAGCAGGGTGCTCTGCATATGGTACTTTTAAAGATTTAATGATTAGGATTTAGGTTCAGTCTGAAGGAAAGATTGATTGATTTTAGCATATTGGTGAACCCTTGCTTCAGGCCAGGAATAAAAACCTTACTTCTCAAGTCTGACGTTATTACTTTTCATTTGTTTTTATTGATTAGCTGTCAGTGATAAGATCTTGCCTTTCAAAACAAGACAGGTGCTGGTGGCCATTTTTCCTTTTTTAAAAGCTTTTGTAGAAGCAACTTATAGAAAAAAGAAATAAAGGAGATAGAAATGAGAACAAATACCCATGCCATTTTGAAAATAGTAGTTAGCTATAAAATATTGAAATATTAGAATTTTACTGACCCAGTGAGAAATTTAAGAGAAAAATAATAAAATTTGTGTTTCATTGGTAACTACACACTTTTATCTTACTTAATATATGTCTATAATTGTAAATAAAAATATATCATTCATATATACAAAAACCCTTTCTACCATCCCCACTTCATAATGTGAGTTTCTTAGGGAAGGAAGAGCAGGACACTTCTTATTAGATCATTTTTAACCAGATTCTTTAATAATAATCATGAAATAAGACAAATAATAGAGATGGAGTTTTTTATTGAAGTTGTAAGTAAAAAGGCAAGTAAAAATAAAATGAATAAACAATTTTAGAAGTTAAGAAATATATATAATTAAAAGTAAAGAAATTTTAATAGAGGAAATGGGAAGAGGTAAAGTATTAATACATATTATTACATTTATGTGTTTTTATAAAAAGGACATAAATACAAATACCAAACACTTCCAAAAACTGCACTCTACAAGGTTTAAGGATACTATGAACGTATAATGACTTAATTGAAGTAATTAAAGTTGTGCTTCTTCATTTTTACAGTTCCTATGCTATTGTTGTTTTTATCCAATTTACTATTTAAATGCAGGAATATAATTCTGACTATTATGAACTAATTCTCTGAGGAGATTCATGTAGCTGAGCTTGGTGTGTTGGGAGCTCACTGTATTATTGGGAGTTCTCCAAATTAATATCACATGGAATATGACTTTTACTAAAATATAAGTAACACAATGGACTAATTAAAAGTTTAATTATATACACACATACACAATCAGCAATAACTGCAACAGTTTTCTTAGAAGATGATCTATCAAAAGTTATATCTTCAGGAAATAATTTATAATTAGTGATGTTTTTATGATTATCAGCACAAAAAAATCTAAACAAAGTATCTGACAAAGAATTGATTTTATTATTGATTATATTTCTCTACAGACAATGCAACCCCTTCTTTCACTGACAATTTGAACAAACCATTCTCACTGCACTGATGTTCTTCCATCACCAGAAGAAATGGTTAGTAAATACTTCACATGCAGTGTGAGATAACACTTAAGCATCAAAACCCTTAACTTATATGGATCTTAAATTAATTAGAAACCTCTAAGTTGTCTTTAGTAGAAATTCTGTTCAACTTAATATAAGAAGGAATTTACTATTAATACACTATAATAACTAAAAGAATTGAAATAAAAATTTCAAGAATCAAGAGAATCCTAGGTAACCCAGGTTCCAGAACAAATAATTAATTTATTTCTGCTACTTTCCCTTCCGTTCCACTTTTTTATGGTATGGGAAGAATTAACAACTGCTGTGTTTTAGGTTATATGCATAACTTCTGACCAAGAAATAAATGAAGACTCCACACTACCTTAAATTAGAAAAACCTATGAAAGGATTTTAATTTGTCTGGCTTACATTAAGTATTCATTTCATAAATGGTTATGAGTAGGTTAAAAGATATTAATGGAGTGGAAAATGTTTGCTCAAATGTTTATTTTTAAATTATTATGCATTTTAATTTACTCTGTGTGTGTGTGCGTGTGTGTGTCTGCATGTTCCCCAGTTAACATGGGACTCTAGAATATTTGAAGAAAATAGCTTATGTTCACAAAGTCAAGTAGAACACTAAGGTTAATTGGAATAATTTGTGATAATAACTAACAGATTAATATTATGGTGGAGAGGAAAGTTGTGAGTTTCTGTTTTAAATAAGTCTTAAAAGTTGTGGTGAAAATATATTTAGATAGATAAACTTTCTCAGTGACCTGACCAATACAAATATGTTGGGTGTTGTCAATGTGAGCTATGAGGTGTATGAAATGGTTATATTTTCTGTCTTTGAGGTACTTGAGGCAATAAGTAACATGTTAAATTCCCCAACAATAAAAAGTAGCATAGGATTGATATAAAATTAATATTTCCACTAATAGATGTGTGTAATATATACAGCATATAAACATTTAGAGAAAGAAAATCCACGGTATACTAGAGTGCTAAGGAAAGAATTCTATGGAAGACAATGACCTTCAACAGGGAAATAATCAGGGGGCGCTATGTGGATCTTAGTACAGAATGAGATAAGGCACATTTCCTCATGCAAAGACGTGGGTAACAGAGGATTTGGAATAAATTGTTCTCACAGGAACCACTTCTTTAAATTAGGAGACAGAAAGAAGAAGTGGAGAGTTATCATACAATCTAATAGAGGAGGCTCTTAAATGCTACTTTTAAGTTTGTGTATGACAAAGAAAAGTTAAGAAATTATTTTGAACAGAAGATAGAAATTATGAAAGCAGATGAATTTAATAGTTGAGTGCAAATATAAAGAATTAAAAATAAGAAAGTGAATGAAATGATTAGAACCTAGGTGTGTACTGATGTTCACAGACTGGATAAACAGCAGAAGGAAGGAGAAGACTCCTGTTATAGGAATGAGATTTTAGGAAAAAAATGGTGGGTAAAGATTAATAACTGAAAAATATTTTATAATTGCTTATAAAAGAAGGTGGGAGAGCCTTCTAAAGGTTTTATTCTTAAAAATCTCTGCTCTTTAAAGAACCTTTTAAAAACCTCACCTAACTATTGCAGTCAACTTCTCTTTGATATTGTAGTTTGACATTGCTTGGCTGGATATAATTGAAAAGAAAGAAATAAATAAGAAAGAAAGGAAAAAAATCATGGATACCAAAAAGGCACTATTTCATCTCTGTAAAAATATCACCTATAATTTCTGTTTTTTGGGATCGGAAACTAAATTTTACTTTAGTTTTGTTGTTTAAAACAGCTAGCAAATCTTTGGGACTGGTACTAAATTGAGTTTTCAATTTGTAGTTAAGGACTCAAGAAATTCTAAGAAATTACTTGAAATATACTTCATAATATTGAAAAAAGTTTGCTATTAACTAAGCATATTTATCATGCAATCTCTACTTCATCATATATTTGAATGGGAAAATGAATATATATATAACATTACCTTGTGGGTTTGTATTTTGGGCAAACGTAGATGGCCTAAAATTAAAAGGGTATATGTATTCCTATATCAAGTCACACATTTTCACATATTTAAATAAAAAAGAAACCAAGCAAGTATGGGAAAGTTTTCAGGTACATTAGCTTATCTATAAATTTTTAAATAAGACAGGATAGAGTAGGAGTTACAAGGAAAGGAGTGAACATTTTTCTTTTACTTGTAATACAATATGTTGTTAGACTAGTTTCATAAATATGAATTAATCCAAATAGCTTTGATTGTATTCTTTACAACAGCATGGGAGATAAATAATAATGATTTGCTAGATACTCGCTACTGCCATAAAGTGCTTGTGCTGAAACATGATCACTCATTAACTAAAGGTCAGGCAAAGACTTTCTAAGCTCTTGTCAGAGTGACTTTTAATCTTTGTTGCAGCAGTTTGTAAACCCTTGTAAATGCTTAGCTAGGCTCTATTTACTGCGTTGTTACATTGCTGTCATGTTTACTGCTGCCACGGTACTCATTTCAATTTAGAATAATGCATCTGTATTTGACGTGTGTAAACATCAGAGACAGATGAGGAATACTTTACCGTAGTGCAAGAAGGCATAACAAGGAGTAATGGGATGGAATTAAGAGAATGGAAAATACCAAGAGACATTGTTGAGGTCATTTTTTAGCCTTAACACTGAACTTCCAAAAAAAAAAATTCAAGGGCAAGAATATCTTTTGAGGTATTTGACCAAGATTGGAAAAATATAGAAAATTAAATATGCAAAGTTTCACTCTAAATGTGAATTAGGTGAACAAATTTTAGTCTATAATCCCTTTTTCAGAAAACTTATTTCATTGTCACCTAAGAAATCAGCAGTAACTAAGTTTAAAGGTAGATGTACTCTGTCCTCTAAGGAGCTTACTATAGAAATACAGACAGGAGTAATGCATAATGACATCCTATGTTAAGTAAAGAACAAAGAAATAACTTATACATTATTTTTTTCTATTCTCACAAAATAATAGGCTACATTTTTGCTTTAATTCAAATCAGTGAAATGAGTTCTATCCAAGCATATTTGCAATTGAAGGAATCTGAAAACTAATTCAGCATTTCTCAAAAGTTACCTGTTAAAATTACAGAATCCTGCTCCTTGCGGTAGACCCACTGAACCAATATTTCTGAAAATGATTTTGTATACACTGTCATATACCCTTAGGAAATTCAGTGCACTCTAAAATTTGAAAAGCACTGGGCTACACACTAATATAAACCTTACCCTGAAGGCTTGAAGGGAACTAGAATACGCTGAGTATCAGAGTAAAATTAAAGTGTAAAAGATTTATAGCCACAGTGAGGTGTTATGTGCGTATTGCACATTACCATGTTATTAATGTTATTCATACTTACCTTTTAATCTATGAGATTTTTGTATATGCATTTATAAGATACATTTTATGTGTATGGACATAATATAGTACAAATATTAATACATAAGCAAAAACATAGAAGCAATTTCTAAACATCTGTCTTACATATAAAATCATTTCCATTTATTCAAGAATATTTATTTGTGCCCCTAATTAATATTCCTTAAGGTCACCAATTACTTGTGTATTATATTCTACTTAAGTGGTATGGCGTAAGCTAATTGAAAACAATATTTCTGCCTGATATATCTTTTCTCATATCCCTGAACACTGCTTTCCATTTAGTATTTCCAGAATACAGGTTGAGAAGAATAGTGTCCCCATCTTATTAGAACATGCATTCAGATAAAAGAAAAGGAGTAAGCAGTACATTCTAACTCATGGGTGGGATAACACTTGAATATAGGGTAGAATTGGGTCTTGTGTGATTACAATGCTTTAAAAATATTATGATTTTCTCTCAGTTTCTTTGTAATCAGCCATTCAAAGACAGATATTCTACAATTAAAAGTATGTATGATAAAAATGACTGATTAGAACCTTTCAGTGATTATCTCCCCACAGGAACACCAAATTGAACAACTATCCACACAAGAAAGCACCTTCGTAAGAATCAAAAAAATCAGGCGAGCACAGTTCCCACTTATAACATAAATACAAGGAAAGAGGCATTGAAGAGGATAGGAAGGACAGTCTTTCATTGTCTAAGTCACCCCTTCGGCAAGGCTGGGCAGTACAGCACAGAATCTGTGCATTTGTAGGAGGGAGAGCAAAGTGAGTGTGTGACTTTGCTTTAGAATTCAGTGTTCCCTGTTGCAGTGGAACACAATACCAGGCAGAATTTTGCCTGTGCTCATGGAGGAAGCATTTACCCCAGCCCTGGGTGAGAGAACTATCCTTTGTCCCTGACAGAGGAACCCGTGTCTCAGCCAGCTTCACTACCAGTTAGTTGATTAAAACGGTCTAAGAACTCAAATAAATCTGAGTGGCAATCAGGCCACAGAAGTTGCAGTCTTGGACATGCTCTGGTGGTGTGCTGGTATCAAAAGCAGTGGGCTTGGGGTGTAAACCAGTGTAATACTAGCTGCAGCGGCTATGTGAGTGCCTACATCATTCTATCCCAAACTCCAGTACGTGCAGAATGAGAAAAACTTCTGCTTGGTGGAAGGAGGGCAAAGTGTACAGAAGACATTGTCTTGCAACTTGGATGCCCGCTCTGCCACAGTGAAAAAAAAGCACCAGGAAATTCCTGAAGCCCGTGGTTCCAGGCTTTTGCTTCTGGATCAAATTTCTAGACCCACCCTGAGTTAGCAGGAAATCTGCTGTGCTGGTGAGATGAACCCAGCCCCAGAAGGATTCACCACCTGCCGAATCAAGTGGCCCTGGGCCTTAAATAAACGTCAGCTGCAGCCAAACAATAGTAGCTACAGACTTGGGCAAACTTCAGTACTGTGCTGGTTTGGGAGGCTGTGGGTTCAGGTGTGACCCAGCACAGTGCCAGCTGTTGCAGCCCTAGGAGAGTCCAACGTCACCCCTCCCCCAGCTTTAGGTGGGCCAGCATAAAGAGATTCCTTCTGCTTGAGGGAAAGTGAGAGAACAGTGTGAGCGACTTTACCTGGGAACCAAGGTATAATCGCTTATCTTCACCAATTCCGCCAAGGCTGTGTATTCAGAGGTCTGCAAGACTCACAGTGTTACTAGGATTAGGCCACCCAGAGTGTTTATAGGGCTGCAGTGATCACAGGCTTAGGTAGCAACACGCAATCTCCTTGGAATTCTTGGAAAGCCCTCACAAGAAGGATGGACAGCAACAAGCCCAGACGGTCAACATTAGACTAAATATCTAACTCTTCAATACCCCGACATGAGCAAAGATCCACAAGCATCGGGGATGTCAGGAAACATGTTCTCATCACGCAGACTAAATAAGGTACCAATTAACAATCATATGTGGAAATTCTGGAGTTGCAAGTACAATAGCTAAAATTAAAAATTCACTATACAGTTTCATCTGTTGATTTTAAATGGGAAAAACAGCTAACATAAAGATACATCAATAATGATTATGCAATTTGAAGAGTAGAGAGAGAGAATAAGGGAACATGAATGTAGTCTAAGGGAAATGTTAGGGATTATTAAGTACAACAAAATACAACTGGGAAGGTCAAAGGAGAAGAAATATTTTTTTTAAACAAATAATATCTAAAAACTTCCAAAATTTGATGAAAATAGTTAATTTATTCATTAAAGAAGATTATCATAATCTAAGTCGGACAAACACAAAAAATATCTACAGACATGTCATAGTGAATATGCTGATAGTTAAAAACAAGAAGAAATATTGAAAGCAGTAAGAGAAAAATGATTACTTCCATACAATCTCGAACAGAATTAGGAGTTTACTCCTCACCAGAAATAATGGTAGGTAGAGAGCCAGAGAATCACATACTCAAAATGTTCAAACAGAGTTATCTTTCAAAAATCTCGGTGAAATAACATTACAAGAAAAAAAAAATCTAGAAGAACTTATAGTGAGTAGAACTGATTTACAGGAAATAGCAAAGAAAGTTTCTCAGACTTGACTTTACAACTTGGCAAATAAAAAAAAATAAAAAAATTTAAAAAAAAAGGAAGTTTCTCAGACTGGTAGCAAGTGAGTCCAAACAACAATTTAAAGCTATATGAAAAAGAAACATTAGTGAAGATTGCTACGCAATTGTAAAAGACAGTGTAAATGCATATTTTATCTCCTTCCTTCTCTCAGATGAATTAAAAATCAACTGTATAAAATTGTGTATATAATTATATTGTTGAGTGTGTAACATATAGAAATATAATGTATTTTCCAATGCTAGTACAAACGAGACACATCTCCTTTGTGTCCCATATGTACATGGGATAGTATGCATAGACACATCTTCTTTGTGCTAGTAAGGCAACAAGAGGTTGAGAAACTGACTCCCAATTATGAATGAAACCATAAAAAAAATGAAATAGCAAATAGAAAATAAATATATCCAAATACATAAATATACAGTTGCTTTCCATTCTTTTCTTATCTTCTTTAAGGTATATTAACAATATAAAAAATATTAATTATAAAAATGTACTGCTGAATAGAAACATATACAGGTAAAATATGTATAATATTAATACCTTAAAAAAGAAGAAAATGTAATTGAGTTATATGGGAGTGACTTTTCTATATCTCACGGTAATTGTCAGTAGATATCTGAGACAGATTCTGGTTAGTTAAGATTTTTATGGTAGACTTAGAGAAATCACCGAAGAAATAACTTAAAACTAAATAGTGAAAAATGATTAAAGGCATTAAAATGCTACATTAGAAAATAGTCTCTTATGCTAAAATAAATCAATAAAGAAGAGGTGGAAACATACACTAAGATATGAGATATATAGAAAACAAATTGTAAGATGACAGACATTAATTAAACTATGCCAATAAATTTAAGTATTAACTGATCCAGTAACTCTATCTGTATGAAATTTATATAACATGGGATTTGATGATAAGTTTTGACATGTGACACTAACATCATAATCCATTAAGAAAAAAGGTTTTATAAATTAGACTTTATTAAAATAAAAGTTTTCTGCTCCTTAAAACACCATTAAGAGAATTAAAAGTCACAGACTAGGAAAACCTATTTGTGGTATCTCGTTTCTATCTAAAATATAC
This sequence comes from Papio anubis, assembly GCF_008728515.1. NCBI lineage: Eukaryota > Metazoa > Chordata > Mammalia > Primates > Cercopithecidae > Papio > Papio anubis. Next base: position 73,416,693 of record NC_044978.1, read on the forward strand.
AAAGGATTTCTGTCCAAAACATACAAAGAACTCTTAAAACTCAGCAACATGCATACAGGGGTTGAATAAAGTAAATGGAGGTGGATAGAAGGAGCAAATGTTCTGACTGTTCAGTTGGAAGGTAGCAGATAAGCAAGTAAAGAAGACAAGAATATTCCATGTTGTAATGAACTAGAGTTGGAAGCATCAGTATGAACTCACATTTAACTTAATGCAAATATAGATGGTATTATGGATTGAATTTTGTCTCTGAAAACTCTGTGTTGAGGTCCTAAGCCGCAGTACCTTCAAATGTGACTTGATTTAGAAAAAGAGTCATTGTATAATAAGTTTATTAGTTTGGATAAGCTCATAATGTGGTAGAATGGGTCTTTAATTTCATATGAAAGGTGTCTTTAAGAAGAAAAAAGATACAGAGACAGACACACAAGGGGAAAAGTCTATGTGACCACAGAGGCAGCGATTGAAGTGATGTTGCTGCAAGGGAAGAAATGCTGAAAATTTCTCAGCACCAGAAGCTAGAAATAGGTAAAGAAGGAATTTTCCTCTGTAGGTTACAGCGGAGGAGGATGGCTGTGTTGGCACCTTGAATTCAGGCTTCTAGACTTCAGAACCGTGACACAATACATTTCTGTCTTTTTAAGACACTTAGATTGTAGTACTTTGTTAATTACAATTCAAATAAACTAATAGTGATGACTACCTATAGAAATATTTATGAATATACGATATATACTGGGTTAGCATGCATTTGTATATTCCTTTTTTCAATCAGCTGAGAGAGCCTAGAAGTAACAACGTGCCCATAGTAACAAGGACACTTAGTGTCCGTATCTTGGTTTTTAACTCCACTCATCAGTAAAAAGATCAAGTGCTTTTTGGAGACATGACTGATTCTCACGTAGAAAATATGGAGTATGAACCTGGAGCACCTTGCTATGCCAGAAAGTTAGAAAGTGCTAAAAAATATTTCCATAATGATTAGATTTTTTCAGAGAAACATAGGAGCCTACTGAAAGTGCTCTTGATGACAAAAGCTAGAACAATTTTAACAACCAAATAAATAGTGTTAAATTATAACCCAAAGTATAAAATAACTACTTATGACTTTATACTGATGCAACTAATTGATCGAGTTAATAAGTAAATGGGGAAGAAGAGACAACTTTCCTGTACAGAAGAATTCAGAATAATTTCTATGCGTATGCTGCCCTCAGGATAGGAGAGCCTAACTTGCCACTCTTTCATTGTGGGCCATGCATACTTTTCCTAACAATACTATAAAAAGGAGGAAAAAAGATAACTTTAGAGCGGAGTAACCCAACAAATGTTACTTCAGCTTAGATTAGCATCAACAGTGATTTTTTTATTGTATGTGTCCTTGATGTGATATGATGAGAATGGCAACTTACCTCTTCAGTCTTCACTACAAAACCTGTGACCCCAGACTAATCATAAGAAAAACATCAGAAAAATCCCACATGAAAGACATGCTACAAAATATCTGACCAGTACTTCTCAAAATGGTCAACACCATCAAAAACAATGTATAAGAAAAAAGAGACATGAGGAAGACTTCTGGCTTCTGGCAGTTTCCCACATCTTGATTATAAAGGGATGCACTTCGTAAATATCTATTGGAATACACACTTAAGATATGTGCACTTGCTAAAAGTATTTCAATAAAAAGTATACAAAAATGCAAAAAATATAGCTGGAAACCTAGTTCTAATGTGTATCTGACAGTGGAATACTGAGAAATGTGGCCCTGTACGACATCAACATATTTAGGATCTCATTTAAATTGCATTCATTATTCAAGAAGACAGTCTTCAAGATCTTTAGGTCAGAACTGCTAGGTTATTGTGTACAGGCAGAAATTAGAAGGAACCTAGCAATAGCAATCTAGTGTTATAAAAAAATTATAAATCATAATACGAAGTGCATTGTATTTTTAAGAATGCTTTATATAAAATCATTTTATTATTAAAGATAAATGCATAAATTTAAAAATATGTATGAGATCTATAAATACTTCAAACGTTCTTTATAAATAGATTGAGTATGATAGCAAAAACTACTTACACTTTATTCCAACAGTAACATTGTTAAATGAATACTCGTACTAAATTCTTCTCAAAGTTAACAACATTGGCTACAAAAATAATATCAATTTTATAATCTTGAATTACAAACCAGGTATAATTCAGTGCTCAAGAAAGATGAGAGTTAAATCTCTATGCTTTATTGTCTTAGGCATAATTAAAATAACTTCAGATTAGAAAAGAAGAGCAAATATATTTATCCCAACATTCAGTTTCCTAGAGTGCCATGCCAGTGGAGGACTCACCATGCTAATCTATTACTTTTCTTACATTACTCAACAAGCAAATGTCATTTTCATAGATCCGTTTTTTTGCATTCTATATGAATATCACTGATAAAAAAATAAAGTAGATACATGTTTTAAAAATAGCTCAGTAAAAATAGCTCAGAAAAATCAGAGACATGGCTATGACACGTCTTCTCTCAGAAGAGAATAAATGAAAACCGTTACAATTTCCAGAAATAATTTTATGAAAAATAGCTAACTTAAAAACCTGGCTATGAAAAAGACTTTTTTAATCCAAATTCTTCACATATAATGAGAATGTATTGGACTTTATCAATCATATTTTAAATTATTTCATTTGAAGTATTCATGGGAGAAACAAGGAGATTTAGGTTAGATAGAAAACTATGCTTTTACCACCTAACATACATCCGCAATGTAAAATCAAGCAAAAAGCTTACCTAATCCATTTCCCTCCTGAGACAGATCCTGAAGGAGACAGATCAGAGGTCCAGTGTTGCACATTCTCATTTTTAGATTAGACTTTAAATATAAAAAGCCTCTGGACAAAGATTTGAATGTGGCGTTTCCTTGGTCTGTGAAGATCCCTGGACTCATCAGTCAGGGTGGGAATGCCCAGTAATCCTTGCCACCAGAAACTAAGAAGTTGCTAATGGTTTAACTAAGTTTTCTCCATCCCTAAGGCTACCAGTAAATGAAGGACAGGGTGAAAATGACTTATTCTCCGTACCTAGAAATAGGACCAAGAAATTGCCTAAGGCCATGCCACTAGTTTGGGGTATTAAAGGCCATAGCAGCTTCCACTGTTGTCCCTAAGGCTCCCTAACAAGCAGGAAAGTAAAACCAAAATCACACTGAAGCCTGCTATTCCAACAGAGAGAACAAAAGACCAATCTAAATAGGTCTCTCCTGCAAAGAAAGGACAGGGGAAATAAAAGACAACTTGAAGAAAAGAAACAATAACAAGCGTTTTAGTGTTGTTATTAAACCCTCAAGGTGTTTCAAGTATAGCACAAAAATAAAAATACTGTTACTAACAAAATAATTTTCAAGTAAAAAGATTTAATTGAATTGGAGAAAAACATGATCACTAACGAAAATAAAAATGGTATCCTAGAATTACTGAAGGAAACTATCTCAAAACACAGGATGAAAATATTAAAAGAAAAGTACATGAGATCCATGCGATCTAATGTGAAAATAATAAGATGTGACCATTAAACAAATAAGAGAAATTTATTTTAATACAGAAAGGAGAACCTAAATCTGCAAATTTACGCCTTCACCAACATCAGGAAGTACACCCAGAATTATAATAAAAAATATGATCAAACTGTAAGTGTAAGCAGAAAATAAGTATCAAGCTCTCTGGAAAAATGTGTAAATAACTTACAGAAGAAAAATAGGCCAGACATGGTGGCTTACTCCATAATCCCAGCACTTTGGGAAGCTCTGATGGGTGGATCACCAGAGGTCAGGAGATCAAGACCAGCCATGGTGAAACCCCTTCTCTACTAAAAATACAAGAATTAGCCAGGTGTGGTGGTATGCAATTGGAATCCCAGCTACTCAGGAGGCAGAGGCAAGAGAATTGCTTGAACCGGGAGGTGGATGTTGCAGTGAGCTGAGATCATGCCACTGCACCACTCCAGCCTGGGCCACAGAGCAAGATCCCATTTCAGAAAAAGAAAAAAAGAAAAGATAAAGAAAAAAAAAAGAATCAGCATATAGAGTAACAAAAAGATATAGAGTAATATCTGTAGACAAAAGGTTGTAGAATAACATCTATAGACTACAGAGAGATAAGAATGGCAAAGTACAACCTTGTTATTTAAATTATTTGTGATCTACAGAGTAGAAATATTGCCATCACCTGTGGGCTTCTTAGAAAAACAGAATATCAGCCTTCATCCCAGACTTACAATGTCAGGTTTGCATTTTATTAAAATACTAACATATTCATATGCCCATTAAAATCTGAGAAGTTTAGCCTAAGAAACATATAGCAGTCAAGATAATTTTCACATATCAGATTAAATAAATATACGTGTAAACTAGTAAATGTTTCAGACTATGTCTCCTGTATATCAATTTGAGGAAAATAATAAATAATCATTTAAAAAAACCCACACACACAACCCAAAACAAACAAAGACCTCCAAAGGAAATAAAATATGTTTAAACTGTTTATAGTGAAAAAAATTCTATCTAACTATATATCTATTTATATATGTATATATACACACACATGCATATAATGATTGAGAGATTGATAATTAGTTAAGTGGTTATTAAGGATTCTTGAAACAGGAAAATTCTATTAGTAGAAAATATATTCTGTATATTGCATGGAAATACCAGAATTTCAATTATTTCTGTAAAACTTTACGGTATATATACTTCATTTTGCAGAAGTTTAAAAATAAAGGGCAATTCAAGCAATAGCAAGAAATGGCGAAGTAAAAGACCAGTAATGCTCTTAAATTCAGACATAAAATCAAATATACATTTGGAACATTTGCAGAACATTTTCATATCGTTGACTACAAAGTGCTTAAAATTCTTAAAGTAAGACATTTAAACACCTACATTTTAGAAATCAATAGACTGAAATGCAAATAATAAAAATGATTCAAAATTATAACTTCTTTGAGATTAGGAAACCTATGTTTAGATAGCCTTTGTGTCAAAGAGGAAATTCAAAGTGAAATTATAATCTATCCACAAACCAAGGAAAAAGAGTGTTTCCATATAAGCCTTTGCATGTCTTTAATTTACTTTTAATGCCTTTATTATTTAATAAAAAAGAAAAATAAACAAACCTTGTACTAATCTTCTAAAAACTTAACAAAAGAACAAGTTAAACTCCCAGCACTTGGGAGGCCAAGGTGGGCAGATAAACTGAGCTCGGGGGTTCGAGACCAGCCTGACCAACATGGAGAAAGCCCATCCCTACTAACAATACAAAATTAGCCAGGCGTTATGGTACATGCCTGTAATCCCAGCTACTCGGGAGGCTGAGGCAGGAGAATCGCTTGAACCCAGAAGGCGGAGGTTGCAGTGAGCCTAGATCATGCCATTGCACTCCAGCCTAGGCAACAAGAGCGAAACTCCATTTCAAAAATAAATAAATAAATAATAAAAAAATTAAAAAGTTTTATAGAAATATAAGTTCCTTAATTTAAAAGCTGAAAATATTAAAATATTAAAGAATTAAAAATCAAAGCAAAAATAATAAATACAAAATTTTGTTATTTTAAAATACCCAAAAGAAGACAACTTACTAGAATTTGTTTAAGTGCAAACATTTCATATATATATAGAGAGAGAGAGAGAATGAGAAAGAGAGAGAGAGAGCAAGAGAGAGAGAGGGAAAGAGAGAGAAAGAGAAATAGAGTCAGATGAAAGGACGGAGAAGCCAGAAAAACTAGACAAGTTTAGGAATCAAAGATATAACCATAAATTTAGAAGAAAAAAATCATTGAGATTTTGTTTTAAAAGATGCATAAATTCAGTTATATGGCAAACTTAAAGGACAATTAATTTTTTTCTGGAAAAATGCAATGACCAAAATTAATCAAAATGTAATTTAGATATTAGTTGTAATGTCATCTTTGTTACAAGTTTCATTTTGAAACTACAAATTTCTAAGTCATTGATTTTGGGGATCATCTGTTTATTAATAATGTTTCATTGAATTATTTTCAAAGATTGTTATCTGTAAGACTCCCTTAGGGAATATAAACAAGTGTTTAAAAAGCTGTACTTTGAAGCCAGACCTGTATCAAATCTCAGCAACATGTGGTCAAGACAGAAGAAAGAATGAATTCAGACCACTTCAGACTGAGAAAGCCATCATCTCTGAGGTCATTTTACCACCTCCCTTTCTGGTCAGGTAACTTCATCTAGTTCTCAGCCAACTTATCTTATTCCTAGCAAATTCATTTGCATTAATCTTGGATCCACTGTCAATAAATACTTCTAAATTATTTGAGTTACTGTTGTAAGAAAAATAATGAAGATTCAAATTCTCTGCTGCTGACAAGATAGAAGGCCACAGAATCAATACCAGCTGAACAGGTACTACACATGCACTACTTTGAAGGGGGTTTTAGGCTCTTATTAACTACTCACAAATGGCTATATAAAGGAAACATTTCATTAAAAATTTCAGTTGTCGGCCGGGCGTGGTGGCTGAAGCCTGTAATCCCAGCACTTTGGGAGGCCAAGACGGGCGGATCACGAGGTCAGGAGATCCAGACCATCCTGGCTAACACGGTGAAATCCCGTCTCTACTAAAAATAAATACAAAAAAACTAGCCGGGCGAGGTGGCGGGCGCCTGTAGTCCCAGCTACTCGGGAGGCTGAGGCAGGAGAATGGTGTAAACCCGGGAGGCGGAGCTTGCAGTGAGCTGAGTTCCGGCCACTGCACTCCAGCCTGGGCGACAGAGCAAGACTCCGTCTCAAAAAAAAAAAAAAAAAAAAAAAAAAAAAAAATTCAATTGTCACACTACCTGCTGTAGCTTTAAAGGGATTCTGAGAAAGTCAGATACACAGAATGTTTCTGCAACTGGGAAGACATTTCATTCATAACATGTACCAGAAAACTGGAAAATAAAGTAGAATTGCCAATACTGCAACACATCAATTGATAGGTTAAACTGCAGAGAGAAAAATGGAAAAATGTTTAAGAAAGTTGAAGGGCAAACAAACATCTTAGTAGACAGAAAAATTAAATTGCCTAATGATAACTGCAACAGAGGAAACTCCGCTTGTATTGGTTTTAACTAACACAATTCATAAATATTACATATACATTGCGGGAAATGGAATCTAGTATACCAATGATTTCTAGTTATTTTCTGGCACAAAATTTGAAAACAGAAAGAGAAGAATTATCTTAAAATTAGACTATGCTTGAGAAGAAATTTACAGAAAGAGGAAGATGAAGTGGTGCTAGTAAATACGTTATAGCACCTGGCATCACTTTTTATTTATAAAATTTGACACCAGAGGCAGAGACTGTTACTCTCTAATGTATATCATATGTGTATATTTGAAATGTGTATAATGCACATATTCCTCATTGTGTATATTTACATGTATATTATATATGATTCATATATTCTATGCAGTCTTATATAAATATGGTATATAATATATAAAATGCATGAAGTATTGTAAGCAAAAGCACCTGTGAAATCAAATCAAGACTATCAAATATAATAATTTACAAGGTCAATAGAAGCAACATTCAAATTTATGAATATTTAACTCTATGAGTTTTCTTCCAGATGAGCTATAGTTATAATGTTTTTAGAATAAAATATAATTCTAGAAAATTTTGCAGAAAAGCCATCAAATTCATGAAAATCCATAGGAGAGAAAAGTAGAGTGAATATACCTTAATAAAATACTGGCAAAACAGTTGATGTATCTGAAATTTTATCAAATGAAAATAGAGAAAATAAATTCATGCCAGCTAATTTCCAGAATAAATTTAGAGTCCAGGTAGGCATGAGATGAATCTTATAATGCTTGGCTAGAGTACAGAAATTATTTAATTACAGAAGATGCTGTAAATCAAGTCAACCTAAAAATGTTAGCAATGACCAAATGTTGGAATAAGCAGCGATATCCACCTAAGGAGGCAAGACAAAGACATCAATGAGGCAGAGCATGATTTATTTCTCCATTATTAATATTAACCATGGTTATAAACATTTATTTTAGAGAGATATAAATATTTATTTTAGAAAGACACAAAAATTTATTCTGTTCTTACTCTTCCCATTCTCCCTAATATAAGGATTAAAACTTTAGAAAAACGGTCAGGCTCTTGTTTTGTTTTGAGTGGAATGCATGTTAACAGAAAATAATGATGTAGGACAGAAAAGCTGTCTGAACAACGCAGTGACTTAATTTGTGTGCTAAATGCTCTTCCTCGATATTTCTTTTCAACCTCCAAAGATTACGACCACCAAATCTTAGAGTTTTTTTTAAAAAGAGATTTGATATTTTTACATCTTTCAAATCTTCCAAGTATGTTCTTTTATAAAATAATGAACATTTATTACAACTAAAAACTTAAAAAAATTATCATACTAAGTTGAAGATTATCTTAAAAATAAGTATTAGTCTGTGAAAATTGTCAACATTTTTAATGTTAATAATGTTATTAATAATTATTGGCACTTATATCCCATTGATTCTTCCAAAAGCTGTAGTTTTGTTAAAAATTTAGTCATAATTTTTGAAGTAGTTATAATGTTAATTCTAACACTCTTTGTTGTGACATAGAGTTCTCAAAATCTTTACAATGATTATCTGTTACTATCTCCACATTATAGGAAAAAAAGTGAGGCAGACAGTGTCTTTTGTAAATTCAGTAGATTCTGTAAACTCTAAGAAATACTGGGCAGTCTTTTTCAATATTTTATTTCTATTCTATATAGATTGACCTAACTTTTATCCAATTTTCAATGTCTCCCATAACAAAATAAAAACTATTTCAGCTATACATTTAAAGACATCCACATTGTTTTAAATTGCTAATCAATTTTTGGCATGAATGTAAAACTGTCAAACATTGATTAAATCAATGTGTTCATAAATATGTCAGATTAAAGCCTTAATAATAATTATAGATGTAGATCTATTTAGAGCAATTCAATATAAATATGGATATCTAAGATATTTGAGATTTATATTAATGGTGATGGTCTTAAACTCCAAATGCAGCATTTTAACTAGAGATAATACATGTCTTTTGAGTGCTAGTGGCCAAGTAATTCTTTTGCAAAACCTCTTTGTATGTAAAAGGAAATTAGTAAATACTAAAATGTTTAAAAAATCTAGTTCCCAAATGGGTAAAGTCATCTTTGTAGAAAAAAAAAAAAAAAAAAATGAGACTCTAGAATTCTGTGTCATTGACGTATTCCTACTTTAAGCTATCTAGGCTTGTGAGATATTTTTCTGTTAAGCTATAAAAAAAAGAGGACAGGAAGGCACCTCCTTGTCAATCTTGGTATGTATCTCCACACACGCGCGCACACACACACACACACACACACACAAATGGAAATAAAATTTAAGAAATATGTTTAAATAGACATATGCTTTTAGTAGAAGACAAATATGGCTTAGTGTTCTAGCTAGGAGAGGATATATTGCTGTTATTAACCTCCAAATTACAGTGGTGTATCTCTTGTTCGTATTACATGGCTAGTATGGACTGGCGAGGTTTTGTTACTCATGTTTACTCAGGTACCTAGGTTGATAACGGCTCTGCCACTGTGGAATTAAAACTTCTGCAACATATGACAGTTGAGTTGACATGAAGGGAGAAAAATTGGATGAGTGTGGCACATCAGCTTTCAATGACCTCCTATTCAAAAGAGGAACCCACTATACAATTGGTTACTGCTCCTCAGACACAAAAACACATATGGTCCCAGCCAAATTGCAAAGCAAGCAAGAATATATAAGGAATCATTTGGACTATCTAGTGATCCTAATTGCCTCTACTAGAATAGACATTTGAAAGCAATGATGATAGAGGGATAAATAGACTAAATATTGCTGGAATAAAAAGCTAGTGACCTGGAAAAAAGTGTTGGATACATAATTCAAACTATACAATATTAATTCCAAATAGATAAAAATTCTAACGATAAACCATGAGACAAACAAAAATGCTAGAGAAAGACAAGAAAGTTTTTTCTTAATTAGAGAAACTTTTGTTTTAAAACTATGACACAATCTCAAAGTAGAAATAAAAAGATTGGAAAAAGCAGACTACATCAAAAAATTAGTTCATATTTTATGACTGACCCCAAAATACTTTAAAGTCAAAAGATAAATAGCAAAGCACAAAAAATCTTGGCAACTTATGTCATAAAAAGAGATTACTCTGGCTAAAAAGCTAGAAGATTCTAGTGAATGATTAAAAATTAATAATCTAATAGAAAAATACACAAAAATATGTGCATTGCACCAGAATTATACTTAAAGTATGAGATACTAAGAGGTCAATTTGATGGTATATATTAAAATTATAAATGATCTCCCATACTCTGTGAGACATTAACTCTACATCTAAGAATATCCCACCTGATTATGCAACTTTATGTGAAACAAAATATTTGACATATTTTCACTGAAGTATCACTTGTAATTTCAAACAATTGGGAACAACAAAAGTGTTTATCAATAGAGGACTGAATAAAATTCAATTAATCTATCCAAAGGAAAAGTCTGCAGCAGTAAAAATAATAAAAAAAAGACTTTATGTTCAAAGTTGGGAATATTTTAAAAATGTTTTAATGGAAAACAAGCAAAATATAAATATTGCTTATATATACACTTTTATGTAAAATGGGGGGGATAATTCATAATTGTGTTTTCTTATCAGACATAAGGAAACTCAAGAAAGAGTTTGGGAAGGATGGAAACCAAGAAGATAGAGGACTGTGATTCAAGAAAATATTTTCATTGTTACATCCTTATACATTTTGACTGTTACACTAAATAAATGTAATAACGAAATCAAACAAAATGCTCAAAAGTGAGATGTGATCTGACCAGATAAAAGTACTGTGCTGTTTGAATTATTTGTTCTAAACGTCATTCTTATGTTTCTGAAATACTGATAGAATTGTAATATCCTCCACATAGTCAGTCCTTATTTAAACTAAAATTGATTAAAATGCCTCTATTTTTCACAATCATTACTTATTAATAAAAAGAACATATTTCCCATTCAGTTATTGGGCATTTTGTGACCAATCGTATGTGGCTTTAAACTCTTAATGCTTCCTTTTATCCTGGTATATTCAATACTTTTCAAAATGTTTAAAATTTTATCTAAAATTTATCTATTTTTTTCTCACTATACTTCTTCATTAGCATAGCACCAAAGTACTTTTTCAAGCTACTGATTAAAATAGACAAAATTCTTGTCTTCTATATTTTTAGATCCATGGAACTATAAATATATGTGTGGCTAAAATAAATGAACATTCCAAGCAAATTGGGCAAGTACTGCAAAAGAGACATATGTGTGGTGCCATATATATGTTAAAGGTGGTCCTCTAGGTAGAGGGTTAGATAATCCCTCATAGAGGAGCTGATGCTTGATTTCTTCCAAAGAATGAACAGGAATTTGTCATAGAAAAACTGAAAATTACAACCCAAGGAAGAGCAAATGAACCCACATAGAGGTATGTTACTTCCATTCAGCCCACACCTGTTTAGTGACTATTAAGAAATACTTTTTCAAAGGTAGCTTAGTCAACTGCTATTTTACCTAACAGTTGTGTCATAGAACCAGTATGTTTCTTTCTTGGTTTGCTTCATCAAATCTCTTAAATTTCACATATGCCAGTGTTTCAAATCTCTTGCAGTCATATTTTTTAAAAAAGCCATTCTTATGGTTCTTTATTATTACAGTATCCATTGCTAATCACTTTTTTTTTTAAATGATGCAAAAATCTATTCAGTGTGCTTGATAAACTTCCTTGGGATAGGTTGTTTTGTAAAATGTTTTTCACATTTACTTGGAGTCACAACTTCATTTACTTCATGTTAACTTATGGTACTTCCAGTTTATTAACTTCTTTTCTATTTCTCAAAAGGGTTTTAGATTCACCTACAAATATTTTTAGTATCCCAAGATATAATTTGTGGAGATCAAGAGATTTAGAATCATTGAGAGCAGTTATCTGCTTTTCAAAAATCTCATTTATTTTGAGCCTCAATTTTCTACTTCAAATATTTGTTCTAGGTCTAGAGGATATTTCCAAATAAATGTATTATCAACACTTCGAACTCAGCATAACCAAATATATATTTGTCATCTTCATGTTTTGTTCTCCAACACAAAGTGGATACCATACTGTCTACCTTTTTGTGGCCATTCATGGTACTATTTTTCTTTTTGTAATATAATGATAAAATAATTATATATATTTATTTTTTATATATTTGTAAGCAAAATCAAAATTTCTAATTATAAAATCAAGCTAAGCAGGTAACTGAGGTCTGAATGTTAACATTTTTTGAGTCATTATTGAAAATATTTTACTGTAAAAGCATAATGGCCTGTGTCAAATATTTCCATATAGCTGGAAACCAATTATTAAACTTATGTTAAAGGAACTTTCAGGAGCTAATGTAAAAGGCAGGAAGTAATACTTTCATTCCTCTTAAACACACCTGAGTAATATTTCACTATGGCAGCTTTTGTCAAAAACAATCTGAAGGAAGTGAATTCTAATATTCCTCCTTAATTCCTTGAGGCGCCATTGCACAGAAGGAGGCAGTGATGACCAGTTAATAGTATGAATGTGTATTTATCTACTTTAATCACAGTATCTCTGTCTTTAGCTGAAAGAAATCTCAATAATGGCAACCATGCACGAGATTGACTTTTTCAGCCTCTCTTAGAGTAGAGAAGACGATGTACGCAAGAACTGAACATTGGCAACTTAGGTTAATCACGATATTCTCAGCGTATACTCTTAACTATGGAAGCTACCACTTCCTTTTCCTATTTCATCTTGCTTCTTAGGACACATATACAATGACCAGGGCGATAGTTGCAATATGGAGAAAAAAGACTGTATGAGTCAGATTTCTCTAAAAGGACAGAACTAATAGGATATATGTATATATGAAGGGGAGTTTATTAGGATAATTGACTCACACGATCACAAGGTGAATTCCCACAATAGGCCATCTGCAAGCTGAGGAGCAAGGAAGCCAGTCCGAGTTCCAAAACCTCAAAAAGTAGGGAAGCTGACAGTGCAAGCCTTCAGTCTGTGGCCGAAGGCCTGAGAGCCCCTGACAAATCACTGTTGTAGGTCCAAATATGCAAAAGCTACAGAACTTGAAGTCTGTTGTTCGCGAGCAGGAAGCATCCAGCACGGGAGAAAGATAAAGGCCGGAAGACTCGGCAAGTCTCGTCATTCCACTTTCTTCTGCCTGTTTATTCCAGCCACTCTGGCAGCTGATTAGATGGTGCCCACCCAGATTGAGGGTAGGTCTGCCTCTCCCAGTTCACTGACTCAAATGTTCATTTCCTTTGGCAGCGCCCTCACAGACATACCCAGGGGCAATACTTTGCATCCTTCAATCCAATCAAGTTGACACTCAGTATTAACCATCACAAAGACTAAGAACAAAACCTTGGAGTGACAGTGCAATGATCTAGAAGGCACCTGCTACCTTGATGGCTTTATGGAGTCATTATGCTAGACTGAGGTGACAAAACTCCTGGTTCTTTTTTTGTTTTGTTTTGTTTTGTTTTGTTTTGTTTTGTTTTGAGAGGGAGTCTCGCTGCGTCGTCCAGGCTGGAGTGCAGTGACTCCATATCCACTCACTGCAAGCTCCTCCTCCCGAGTTCATGCCATTCTCCTGTCTCAGCCTCCCGAGGAGTAGCTGGGACTACAGGTGCCCACCACCACGCCCGGCTAATCTTTTTTGTATTTTTTTTTATTTTTTTTTAGTAGAGACTGGGTTTCACCATATTAGCCAGGATGGTCTCGATCTCCTGACCTCAAGATCCAACTGCCTCGGCCTCCCAAAGTGCTGGGATTACAGCCGTGAGCCAACGCGCCCGGCCCTGGTTCTTTCTTATTTTTTTTTTTTTTATTTTTAAGAGAAAAATAAACTTCTGTATTATTTAATTTTGTACTATTTATGGGTGCAGTAAGGTTCTATGTTGTTAAATCTTGATATGCAAGTCATCTAAAAAATACACTTTGGGAGGTTACTGATAAACTGGACTGCAGTATCTGACCTCGTAGTATTTTCAAAACCTGTTTTAAATTAATTAATTACAATGCGCTAAGAAATACTGAAAACAAATTCCTCTTCTAATTAAATTAATGCAAATATAGTTGAATAAGAATGACTTCTGTCTTAGTATTAATTTAGAATGTATCTAAAATTAAAATTTTCCAGTTTAATATTTTTTAAATTCTTAAAAGCAGAAATGCAAATGAAACATTATTTTTTCAAACAGCCTCAGAATCCATGAGATAAAGCCAAATTTATCCAGAATTAAAGAATAAAAATATTCTAATTCAAAGCAGATCAGCAGTCAGTAATCAACTATACCAAATTCAACAAATAAACACAACCAACACACACACGCACATGCCCACAAACTCACAAAGAAAAATAGAAGGTACTTGTGTTTGTCTTTTGGCAAAAGGTATATTTTTAAAGTTAGTTAAGAAACAGAAATTGGTTGCACTTAATTCAAAAATACTGAATAGAAATCAGAGTTACAGCTGCAGACTAACAAATTTTAAACGTTAAACTTTGAGCAAAATTTACTTTACACGCATTTATAAATAAATTATTTGGCAAGGTAAATTATGTTGTGGTATTTAGTCTAAGTTTGTTTTATCCTATTAGCTTAAAGATAATTTAATGTCGTTTTATCTCTGAGGTGACTATGCATTCCTAGAAGGAAAATTGTTTAAGGGCATAAAATATCTTTTCAAGACATTATTTGGATTTTGCATAAAAGCTGAATTGAATGGAACGTTTAATTTCTATATTTCTTATCTTTACTATTGTAAATCAGATCATTTGAATTAAGCTAAAATTTGAGGCTATGTAAATATAAAGATGGCTCTGGAACTCTTATATTTAAAAATACTACTGTCTTTCATAAATGGCTCATAAAATTCAGATGATTTTGAGACCATGTGGACCAAAGATATTGTTCTAATTAAACTTTTAAACTTTGTTTAATTTTTGGGATGTAACATTTTCTGAGATAAACAATATCAGCAACATTACAAGTACTTTGAGGTTAAGTTGTACATATTTTCTGAAATTCCTTTGTAACCTTCTAATCTTTAGAATGATTAGTAGTACTGAGGTAATTAATTGTCTACACTTACCTGAGAATGCTTCTGAGAAAATGATTATATAAAACTGACAGTTAAATATAAGTTACATACATAGGCACAATAACATTAATGTGCCTAGATGTGTATGTTTTTGTAGATATTCATATAAATAAACTCAATCTATAGTTTGGCTCAGAAAAATCAAAGAGCAAAAAAGTATAATTTCAGAAAGATTCTTTACATAGTTTCCTCATTTATTTTGAAATATGTTTTAAATCCAGCTGTCTTTGTCTTCAAAGTTAAATTAGGACCACTTCTTAGGCAATAGGCACTGTGTTCAGGTTGGCTAGGCCTAATTCTTAGTTATCTAGAGGAGAATTTATAAGAAATAAGCCTGCATCTCAGACCATCACCTTGTGTTCTATACTCAGGTATATCATTATAGAAACTTTTTCATACGGCTCAACACTAAAACAGTAAGATTTTTCTGTATTGTATTTTAGAGTGTTTAATGTAATTTGATTATTGTAGCCTATGATTTTAAGACATACTATTCTATTTTAAACACGTTATTTAGCAAATCATAACATTGTAATTTAAATATATTATTGGCTCACTTCTCAGCCTTTTGGCTAAGATCTAGTATAAATACATTATTTGTTTTCACTATAGCTATAGATATATATGCTACTATTTTGAAAATCTGACAACTCCTGAAGGCAAACAATTAAATTGAAATCTTCTCTTATTGCAACACAATGCTGACAAAAATAAAATTAAAAACATCTATATTTATACTAAAGAAACATGTGCATTATATTTTCTTTTAGATTTGACAGAAATAGTTGTTCTCCAAATTAAAACAAACATTTTATTTTACCTTTAAAAATCTATATATGAATTCTAATTTCATTTTAGTTATAACAACAATTACATTAAATGAGCAAAATGTGTAGAAAATCCCTAGATATATAGTTATATTTAAGTACATATATATGCCTAAGTACATTATGAAGTAGTGCTGGAGAGTAACTGTAAAAATATCAAAAGAATACTTGATTTCAAAGTTTATTTTCTTAACCACTATCCTATTAATTTCTCCAACACAAAGCCACTTCACAATTTCAAATTTCAAATAATTACTATGGCTCAGATTATAATTACTAATATCCTTTTCTGCTAAGAGGAATTGCAGGTTTATTTGATGCATATCTGTTTCTATATCTGGCTCAGGAAAGGTACGTAGTGATTATACGACATATATCTTTTTTTTTTGGCGGAAAAAAAAATAAGATTTTTTAAATGTTATATATTTAAGATGACATGACAGTCATCTTTTTTTTTTTTTTTTCCTTTTGAGATGGAGTCTCGCTCTGTCTCCCAGGCTGGAGTGCTGCGGCGTGATCTTGGCTCACTGCAAGCTCTGCCTCCCGGGTTCACGCCATTCTCCTGCTTCAGCCTCCCCAGCAGCTGGGGCTACAGGCGCCCGCCACCACGCCCGGCTAATTTTTGTATTTTTAGTAGAGATGGGGTTTCACCGCGCTAGCTGGGATGGTCTTGATATCCTGACCTCGTGATCCACCCGCCTCAGCCTCCCAAAGTGCTGGGATTACAGGCACGAACCACCGCGCCCAGCAAGATGACATGACAGTCATCTTAAATGAGCTCCCACTGGCCAAATTATGATAGTTTGCATATAACGACGTAAGAACTCACTATTTGTAAAACCAGAACTGGCACCTTAATAAAGTTTAAAATACAAATTATTTATTTTTTGTATCACATATATAATATTATTTTGTGAAGGAATAATGTTCAGGTGTAAATTTTATATACATCAAATAGGCAAATGCAAACTTTTGCATAAATTTTGTTGTATTTTCTATCAACAGGAACCTTACAATTTTTCAGACTCATAATGTCTTGCCTATGAACACATTACTTAAGTCAAAGATAAATCTCATACTAAGTTGCAGTGTTACTAAAATGTTATAATTTATAAATATTTCGTGTTAAGAACCCGATTAAAACATACAACAAACTCTACAGAATAGCCTTTTAAGCACCCCCAAAACAGTATCATGATTTGTATACAAGCAGGGAATTCACTTAAACTGAGGCATAGGGACAACAATAATATTTCCCTACTAAACTACAGTAAAATGCCATAGCTAAGTTCTGCGTTCGCTCTTCCCACATTCCAAAAAAGAATCTGAACAGCAGCCACTGAATACCAGATATTCCCTCTGACATAGTCTACCCAAATGAGAGGTAAACAGAAAAACAATTCGACTTCTGATGGTATCCGGACTTCAGATGGTAGACTTCCGACGGGAGCTAACACTTAGTTCCTTGAAATCAGCTAAGTGTTTGACACATATCAGGAAGAGATACAGGGTTTTCAAGGAGCTTGTACACCATCAGAAATGGCAAACACTTAGCTGATTGTGATATTCTTTCAAGGTAAAGGCTTAGCATACACCATATCATGCATAAAGCTAAAATTTTTAAAGTGTAGTCATCTTCCTAGAAAACTCTTATTTTTTAAATACGTGTTCAGTCCAAGATATCTATTGTTAGACATATTCAGTCACATAACTTTCCTCTAAAGTCTTAAAAGATATAACAAAATTGAGAGACTGCAATGGACAAATGTATTCATTGTTCTTTCCTATTCTCTGCTTTTTTTCAGCATGAAAGTTAATAAACACAAATTTTTCCTTCATATGCAATTTGTAGCAATGGTGCTGTTAAAATATTCCTTCAACTGTGCCATTGGAAAGAAATGATACTTATTTTAGTAATGTGATAGACAAGGAAACTTCAATATGAATTTAAAACAGAATGGACAAAATTTCAAAAAACAATGACTCATATGGGTTCAAGTTCAAGGCTGGAGTAATGCAAAAAGAAGCACTGAATAATAAATGGTGAGTAAAAAGATATGTTTCACATTCTTCATTAAAACCTAATTAAGAAAGTTTGCTATCAAATTGAATTTTCAGATAATTAAGAATTTAAAAAAAATGGAACTCTTTTGTACAAGTCTTAAAAGACAACTCAGCTAACTATGGATTAGAGCACTAAATTGTCAAATATTTGCATAACCAATATCCTAATTTTACATTAACTGTGTACTTTCTCTAATATTTCATCATAAATTTCAATTCCCATATAAGTCTACTTGCTAGGAAAGACAATGGACATTCCAAAAATACTGAAATATTTATTTAAGTATTTCCAAAGGTTATTGACATGTATACTTGAGAGGAAGATTAAACAAAAACTTATTGACAAAGCAGAGCATTTATTAAAAGAAGACGCTTTTATTGACTTAAAATTTTAATGTATGTTTATCACAAGGGATTAATTTACCCAATAACTTTAATAAATATTAGCTACACAATATCACTTCTCTTGCCCTATTTAGTAAATCTATGTGAAAAAGAAGATAAATCCACAGACCCTTTGAAGGAACTGGATCACCACTGCAGGCTCCTAAAGACATGAAAAACTGTGAGTTCTCTTGGTCTCTCAACAGCAAGGGTTGTGGTCTTGGGCAAGTTCTCAGTCCTGGTCACCAGCTGCCTGGAAATTGGCTGGGTACTGTTTAGGGGGCGCAGTGGGAGTGAGACCTCTCCTTAGGACTGCCAGCTGTATGGGAATGGGGTGAGGCCAATGACTGCTGTTTCCCCCACTTCCCTGGCAAACTGTATGACTCAGCAGAAGTAGCCATAATCCCCATTAGAATATCATTCCATTGGATAGGGAACCATACCCCCATTCCCCACAGCAGCCACAGCAACGCTGACCCAAGGAATGGCTGAGCTCAGACACACCAGTCCTTGACCCCACCTGGTGGTCTTTCTCTACACACCTTGGTAGCCAAAGACAAAGGACATAATATCTTGGGAGCTCTATGGCCCAGCCAACCACATGAGAATCCTAAATGCTTAACCAGGTGTCCCTAGGGCAAGTTTGCATACTCCCAATAGGACCACAGCTGATGCACTCTTGAAAGTGCCACCTCCTGACTGGAGACCAACCAACACAAAAACAGTACACTAAACAAAAACACAACCAAGACCCTCAGAGAGTCTACTTCATTCCCCTGCTGCAGACGGATTACATCACAGGACTCTTTGTAGACACTCCCCAGTAGTGGAGTACTTGTAGTTGCATTGGGTGATTAGACCCAGAAGAACAAAAACAATTACTGCAGTTCAGGTCTCAGGAAGCCCCATTTCTAGGGGAAGTGGGAGAACACCACATCAAGGGAGCACCCCATGGGGAAAAAGAACCTGAACAGCAGCCCTTGAATACCACATATTCCCTCTGACATGGTCTACCCAAATGAGAGGCAAACAGAAAAACAATTCTGGTAATATGACAAAACATGGTTCCTTAGCACCCCCAAAAGATCATACCAGCTCTCCAGCAATGGGTTCAAGACAAGAACAAATCTCTGAATTGCCAAAAAAAGAATTCAGGTAGATTATTAAGCTAATCAAGAAGGCACCAGGGAAAGGTGAAGCCCAACTTAAATAAATTAAAAACATGATTCGGGATATGGAAGAAAAGTTATTCAGTGAAATATAGGATAATTTTTTTTAAATCTCAACTTCTGGAAATCAAGGGCACAGAGAAATGCAAAATGCACTTTTAAATCTCGACAATGGAGTCAAACAAGCAGAAGAAAAAAATTCGGAACTTGAAGACAAGGTTTTCAGATTAACCCAATCTATCAAAGATAAAGTAATTTTAAAAATGAACAAAGCCTCCAAGAAGTTTGGGACTATGTTAAACATCCAAACCTAAGAATAATTGGTGTTACAGAGGAAGAAGAGAAACCTAAAAGTTTGGAAAATATACTTGAGGGAATAATTGATGAAAACTTTCCCAGCCTTGCTAAAGATCTGGACATTCAAAGACAAGAAGCATAAAGGACACCTGGGAAACTTATCATAAAAGATCATCACTTAGGTACATACTCATCAGGTTATCTAAAGTCAAGATGAAGGAAAGAATCTTAAGATCTGGGAGGCAAAAGCATCAGATAATCTATAAAGGAAAACCTATCCGATTAACCGCAGATTTCTCAGCAAAAATACTACAAGCTAGAGCAGATTTGGGTTCTGTTTTTAGCCTCCTTAAACAAAACAATTATCAACCATAAATTTTGTATACAGACAAACAAATGCTGAGAGAATTCACCACTACCAAGCCAGCACTATAAGAACAGCTAAAAGGAGCTCTGAATCTTGAAACAAATCTTTGAAATACAACAAAATAGAATCTCCTTAAAATCTCACATCTATAACAATAACATAATGGGGAAAAAAACCCCACAAAGTATTCAGGTAACAAATAGCACAATGAATAGAATAGCACCTCATATATCAATACTAACATTGACTGTAAGTGGCCTAAATCCTCCTGTTAAAAGATATAAAATGGCAGAATCGATAAGAATTCACCAATCAAGTGTCTGCTATCTTCAGGAGACTCACGTAATGCATAAGGACTCACATACACATAAGGTAAAGGAGTGGAAAAGATGTTCCATGAAAATGAACACCAAAAGTGAGCAGGAGTAGGTATTCTTATACTAGACAAACCAAATTTTAAAACAATGGTAGCTAAAAAAAGACAAAGAGGGACATTATATAATGATAAAAAGGAGTAATCCAATAGGAAAATATCACAATTCTAAATATATATGCACCTAACACTGAAGCTTCCAAATTTATGAAACAATGACTACCAGAATTAAGAAATGAGATAGACAGCAACACAATAATAGTTGGGGACTTTAATACTCCACTGAGAGCACTAGACAGGTTTTCAAGACAGAAAGTCAACAAAGAAACAATTGAGTATTGTCTCAGACCACAGTGGACTAAAATCGGAAATCGACTCCAAAAGGCACACTCAAAACCACGCAAATACATGGAAATTAAATACCCTGCTCCTGACTGATTTTTGGGTCAACAATGAAATCAAGATAGAAACTTAAAAATGCTTTGAACTGAACAATAATAGTGACACAACCTATCAACATTTCTGGAATACAGTAAAAGTGGTGCTAAGAGGACAGTTTAGAGCATTAAATGCCTACATAAAAAAGTCTGAAAGAGCACAAATAGACAATCTAAGGTCACACATCACAGAAGTGGAGGAACAAGAACAATCCAAACTAAAACCCAGCAGAAGGAAACAAATGACAGGAACGGAGCAGAACTAAGTGAAATTGGAACAAAAAACAATAATAAATCTCTATAAAAAGAAAGAGCTCTGTTCCCTCTTGTTTTTTAAAAAAAATAGTCTACATCTACAATATTTATCATTTTAAATAAAAGTGATTACCTAATGATATTAGAATAAAAAAACTCAATATTTTCATGAGAGCACTGTGAGGACAATATAGTTATTTATTCATACATCTAATATTCATAAATTATAATATTTCAGGCACTGTTTAAAGTGTTTGGTGATAACACATAACATGGAATTGTTGAATTATATTCACATTGCATAAACTCAGCCAGTTTCAATCTTTATTAACAATTTCAAGAATATAGACAACTAAAAGACTCTCATGAAGCAGAGAGAGACCTCTGAGACCCGTCTAGGGTGTCCTAAGGTCTCTAGCATTCTCCAGACCCTTTTCTTGCATAGGGCATACATATCTGGCTCAGATGAATAAATCAGTTTTTTTTTATGTGAGGTTTATGTAATTATTCACATTGTAGTGAGCATTTAAATGATGAGAAATATCCATTTATACCTCAAATCTTGTTTCTTTTTCATAACATTCTTCAAAGAATCATGTCTCATAGGATTTTATATTGATTTGATGTAAGGAATCCTCGAGCAAAGGCATCTTAGAAAAAGTATTCGATAGATAATTTCTTGCTTATAGCAAATATCGTTAGTCTATTTATCTAAAATTTCAGTTAAAAGGAGCTCACTTTCTCTGGAAAATAGAGGGAATGAATGAATCACAGACTAGCTACTTAAACTCTGTCCTCGTATAGGAATACAGCAATTAAAACATAAGATTTAAATTATCCTCTATCTACTGAGGAAAGACAGAAAATTAAAAAATGAAATAAATGGGTAGTTGCCAAATGAATATAGCTTTTTTTTTTTTTTTTTAAATAAACCTGAGAACATAAATTGGTTGTGCCATGTAGAGTCTGGGATTACAGTTTTAAAGAGAGTAGTCAGGAAAAGCCTAACTATAAAGGAGACATTTGAAGAAAATCCAAGGAAGTGCAGGAAGGAGCCATGAAGGTATCTGAGAGAAAAGTATTCCACACAGAGGGAGCAGCAAGCACAAACGCTGTGAGTTAGGAACATGCTTGGCTTTTCTATGGTGCAGAGAAAATACAAAGTGGCCTGCATGGAGAGAACAAGGGTGAGAAAAGCAAAATATAAGATCAGACGGAAAAAGAGAAAGATTATATGGGGTCTAGGAAAAGTACTATAAACGTTTGCTTTTGTGGTTTGATTGCTCTTGGCATGTTGGCTAAGTTTTATTATTTTAAAAAATTATCGAAACTGTGGCACATATACACCATGGAATACTATGCAGCCATAAAAAAGGATGAGTTTGTGTCCTTTGTAGGGACATGGATGCAGCTGGAAACCATCATTATTAGCAAACTATCACAAGAACAGAAAACCAAACACCGCATGTTCTCACTCATAGGTGGGAACTGAACAATGAGATCACTTGGAATCAGGAAGGGGAACATCACACACCGGGGCCTATCATGGGGAGGGGGGAGGGGGGAGGGATTGCATTGGGAGTTATACCTGATGTAAACGACGAGTTGATGGGTGCAGCACATCAACATGGCACAAGTATACATATGTAACAAACCTGCACGTTATGCACATGTACCCTACAACTTAAAGTATAATAATAATAAATAAATTTAAAAAAAAAAAAAGAAAAGAAAGAAAAAGAAAAAGAAAAATACTCGGCCCGGGCCAGTGGCTCAAACCTGTAATCCCAGCACTTTGGGAGGCCGAGACGGGGAGGCGGATCATGAGGTCAGGAGATCGAGACCATCTTGGCTATCTGATACGAAACCCGTCTCTACTAAAGAAATACAAAACATGAGGCCGAAGTGCTGGCGGGTGCCTGTAGTCCCAGCTACTCCGGGAGAGGCTGAGGAGCAGGAGAATAAGCGTGAACCAGGGAGGAGGGAGCTTTGCAGTGAGCCGTCCGGCCACTGCACTCCAGCCCTGGTGGCAGAGCCAGACTCTGTCTCAAAAAAAAAAAAAAAAAAAAATTCTCTTTGATTTTTTTCTCATGGTCTTCTATTTTCTTCAGGTCACATCAAACCCCTCATTTTCCCAGTTTGTAGTTTGCTTAGGCTTTACTTCTGCATATGAATCCTTCCACAAATTATACCAAAAGTCACATGGGAGATAATTTTCTTCCTCTTTGGCTTGAAAGTTGTTGGCATTTGCATAGATAATTTATAAAGTTCATCTGATGCCAGGTGTGTCCTCCTCAGAACCAGATCCATTGAGGTTTCCATCTCTCCAATTCAATCTGTGATATTCTGCAACAGATTTCTTCAACAGCAGCTTATAACTTCGAAAATAAATCTTCCCTTGCTCTGTGGTGAAGTGTAAAACATACTCTAATCCAGCTGGGAGAATATTTGATACTCCTGGACTGCTGAAGAAATCAGTAAGAAGACTCTTTAGACTTAATAGAGTCTTCTTTTACATGAAAACCCTCACCAGAAAATATTATCATGGATTTTGTTTTCTCAGGGCATTTACTGTTCTTAATGTCTATTAATGAGACAAATTTCTCAATGCCTAATTCTATCATATCTAGCAAAAGATAGTCATACAGATGATCTATTATTAGATTATTTGTTCATTTCTTGTTATGGGAGCCATATGTGAATAAGGAACAGTCTGACTTCTTTGAAGAATTCCAGTGATATCTGATTCTAGAATGGTCTTGTAATATTTTTCTTTTTGTACAAAAAACCACATAGATTTTTCAGTGTATACACATTTCTAAGTACTTGTATCACTGTTGCAGTTGCATTCTCCTCTTTAATCAACATGGCATTTTAAATATTTTCACTGAATTTCAGCTCTCTCTTCTCAAGGAATTTCTTGGTTCTTATTATTTTGGGCTTTACAACTTGATCCATGGCTACTGCAACCCACAACCCAAACCACGTAAAATACCAAGTGTTTTTTGTTTGTTTGTTTGTTTTTAATATTCAATGAGATTTAAAAAAAAAAAAAACAACATGAGAAGTGACATGATATCTCCTACCCATTATAAGTGTCAGTGTCATTCTAGATCTTGTTTGAGAGTAAACTGTGCATTTCTGGGAGGGAAAGTAAGAGTGGAAGCAGGGAGGCCAATTATAAAGATATAGCAATATTTCTAAATAAGATCAGATAGAGTCTTGGACAAGAGTATTAGAGGATGATGTGGTAAAAGCCCTAGTATGTCTTGAAGACAAGACAGAACGGAATTTTCATGTGAATTGCCCTCAGGGTCTGAGAGAAAGGAGAAAATCACAGATATCATCAAGGATTCTTACCAGATCAATGTGAAGAAAGGCGGAGACTACAGCTGGAGTAGTTTGGAGAGATGAGTGTACAACAATTTGGGGACATGTTAAGTTGGAGATGTCTACTAGAGATTCTAAACTAGATGCCACAGAAACAGACATTCAAATTTAGATTCCAGGGAAGAGAGTAAGGCTGGGGATACAAATTTTGGAATTTTCAGTGACATTTAAAGTCATGACTCTTTATTAGATCATCAAGGAAGTGACAGGAAACTGAAGAGAAAAGAACCAACAGGTCAATTTTCCACTGAGAGACATGGGGGTAGAACAGGAGCCAGACAAGTTAACCAAGAAAAAGCAAATTGCAAAGTAGGAAGGAATCCAAGATACCACGGTATTTGAGAATCCAAATCAAGGATGTGTTTTAAGGAGGAGGCAGTGATAACTGTAAAATGCTTTAGAGGACTCAGAAGAGAAATAAAAATTAAACATTGAATTTACCATTGAATTGTTGCTGTTGACAAAATATGTTGTGGTAGAGATGCTGAGACAAAATGTTTTATATTTTTCTTTAAGCACAATATATAAATTTGATAAATGTCTTTTTTACAATGGTTATTGTTTGGAACTTATGCTTTTGTTTTGACATATATAGGTATTAATTATTTATTCTTTGAGACCTACTATACATAAGATCCTCTCTTAGCTTGTGTAGAGAAATCAATCCATGAGATTGACAAAGTCCCTGAATTTATGGAGTTTACATTGTTTTGGATGTAATTAAACCAATATGTGCAAATATTAAGTATTTATGCATAAATTTAACTGCCATGGAAAGATAAAATATAATGAAGGGATATAGTGTGAGTTGGGTAAGTGGCTGCTTTTGTATGTTTTTCAGAAAGGCTTTTCTGAAACTATTAAATTTGTGTTGAGTTATGCAGTATAAGAAAGAAACAGCCTTATAAAAAGCTGTTGTATGGAGAGAGAATTCCAGTAAGAGTAAAGAGTTGCAAAGCCTCTGAAATTAAAACCATCATAATAAAAATAGCCTGTATTGACTCAGCACTAACTGTGAGCCAGACATTAAATATTTTAAATGTATTATTTGATTTAATCCTTGCAAGAAGTCTACAAAGTAGATAACATTACTATCTTTAAAGATTATAAATATGTTGCTATAAAAATGCAGCTATGAAGCAATGAAACTCATATTCATAATTTGCATGCTTATAGACATTATGTTACTTCAAATATGTTTTGTTCAAGAAACATAAATAAACTATAGAGTGAAGAATCCAGGGCCCAGATTATATACAGGACTTAATGAATGATGTAAATTTGTTTTTTATTATAATACTAAGTCAGACATCATTTTAGTGATTATAGCTATGGAATGATATGGCATACTGGTTTGCTTTTAAAGATCACTCCAACTGTTGTGTAGATAACAAAACGTAGAAAATCCAGTTCCTGAAATTACTGAATTAAATTTCTCCCATGGATGGGTAACAGTATACTCTCTGGGCAATGGTTTCTAAATGGGTGTATTTTCAATTTTATAATTATTAAAAGTACATTATTCAATTACATTTATTTCTGCTTGGATTCATAAATGATACACCACAATGAACATATATTTTAAGATTGTGAAAAAATAAACCAATTATTAATTCCCATAAAATATTTTCTGCAGAAGTTATTTTGTAGAGATAGTCATATGATTTAAATTAAATTTCATAAAAATGCACATGCTTAAGCAGAATATACACACTATGTAGTAGAAATTTAAGAAAAATTTGCTTCAAAGTTGTTTAACAAATATCAAATCTTTAGTATTCTGAGGGTTAGTCCTCAGGTCTAAGTTGTTATTTTCTGAAATTATCATGACATTCCTGATTCTTTGTCAGACATACAACAAACCTCATTCCAGTCTGTCAATCCAACTGTTCTTATTGTGAAGATACTATTTTTCTGTTAAAGATAATTTTTTAAAAACCCTTGTGTATTGCATAAACTTGAGATTAGAATAATTTCCTTTTAAAAGATATGATAGTGAATATGAACATAAGAGAATGCAATATCTCTTTTTAAGCTGTTTAAATTTCAGAACTGCAAATTATAATGTAAATTAAAATAATTAGATATTTGAAATATTAACTGCAAAATATCTTGGATAAGAAGTAAATTAAATCTTCAAGTTATTATCAAAACATTAATATGCATAAAACTGAATGCACATAACTATGATAACTTTCACTCTTTTATTTGAAGGAAGGAAATATCAGTGTGGGTGGTGTATTTTTCTCCTGCATTGTAGAGATCTTTGATGCAAATTTAATCCAGACTAAACCTTCATAGTGCATAGTTGTTGTTCAAGGGAGGACCAGAACAACTATCAAAGCATAGCAATACTCTATCCCTGACAAGGATGTTTTTGAAAATAATACAGTCATTTGCCGGCAATTAATTAATAGAGGCAAAAAGTCTGAGTGTCATACTAAGAGAGACAGATCAGCCAAAAGTTTAATGGGGGCATCAGGAAATAAGCAGTCCAACAAAACCCAGCTAAAACCATTGTTATTTCTGAAGCTCAGGATGATTATGTACATGGCCCAGGTCGCACCCACTGTGGCGCTATCAGGTAGGGAACATTTAAGATTTAAATAACTGGAAAGTAGCAATATTCATTGATTGGAGGACTTAACGTTATTCATATACAAATTCAATCCCTATAAAGACTATCTCTTTTCTTTTCTTTTTCTTTTTTTTTTTTTTTGCAGAACTTAACAAGCTGACCCTTAAATTAATTTAGAAATGCAATGGATGGTGCCAGATTCAAAATAATCTTAAAAATGATTAACAAGTTGAAGGGCTCACAATTACTAATTTAGCAAGGAAACAGAGAAATCAACACTTATACATTGGTACTGGGATTATAAAATTGAGCAGCCGCTTTGGAAAATAGATAGCAGTTACTGATAAACTCAGAGTATGGCATCCATGAGCCAGTGTGCCAGTCCTAGGTATATGCCTGTGAGAAATAAAATATATATATACAGTGGCCCAAAAGTAGAATTAACCAAAATGCCCTTCAATTGAAGAATGGATAAGGAAAATGCAGTATAACCATATGACAAAATATTTTTGACATTAAAATAGATTGAAGTACTGATGTTACCACATGGTCCAATATTAAATAAAAAGCTCTATGTCAAAGAAGCCAAGTGTAAAACACCAGATATTATATTATTTTATTCACACAAAATATTCAGTATAGGCAAATCAATAAGTATAGTTAGATCAGTGGTTGCCTAAGACTAGGGGTAGGAAATGGAGAGTGACTGTTAGTGGCTATAGGATCTCTTTATGAGTGATGAAAATGTGCTAAGATTATTGTGATGTTTGCATAACTCTGCAAATATGCTAAATGCTATTAAATTGTGCACTTGAAATTGGTGAATTATATTGTATATAAATTATTTCTCAATAAAACTTTAAAATTAAATTACAGTATGTATTAAACCATCCATTAACATCAGAGATAGTTATTATATCATCTTCTTACCCCGATAACTGATAAGAAAACACTATAAATATTTTTAATGTCTTATTTCATTTCTTGTCTCATACACTTTCATCTCTGACCTCCAAGTGTTTACCAACAGTATCCTCAAGTCTTTTTAACATTCACCAACCATTTGGTTTCAAAGCCAATGCCATATTTTGTATGTTTTTGTTACATCGATCCCTACTTCCAAGTATTGCATTTCTGTCCACTTAGGTATTATTGTACCTAAAATTTACCTAAAAATTTAATGACTCGAAACAAAACATTTATTTTATTAACTCTCATTGATTTTCTGAATCCAGGATTCAAAAAATGTTCACTTTTGTGGTTCTGTCCTTGCGTGCTTATGTAGATTCAGCCAGACAATGGCTGAGGCTGGCATATTGCTAGGGTTTGGATGCTGGATGAGCAAGTGGTTAGCGCAGCGTCTCTTTTCTCCATGGAATGCTAATTTAGTGTTTCTAACAGCAGAGTGATACAATAGCCACTAGTATGTTTATGTGGCACGTGAAGCCTTTAAAACTTGAGTATCCCAGTATTTCAGCTGAAAAGACAAAAGCTGCATCGTTTTTCATGATCCGTAACTGAAAGTTGTAGAGCATGCCTTCTGATACATTATTTTGGTCACAAAATATATTAAAACCCATCAAATTTAAGGCGATGAGGATTATACAATATCTCATGATGAAGAGTAACAGGATACTAGAAATAGAAACATGTTAGAGGAGAGATAATGTTGCAGTCATCTTGGGAAAATGCAATCTGCCAAAGTATTATATTGAAAATTAAAGAATGTGTGTTCAAAGATATGCTAAATGTTGGCAAGAATAGTGTTATTTTGTGAAGTAATTCAAAGCACACAAATTGTTGAATGTGAGAAAGATAATTTGAAATATAGCATTATATGTATACATGCTATAAAAAATCACAGAAGTTTGATATTGGTGTTGAAATGAATAGATAGAAGGAATAGACAGAAATTATAAAAATTTGAAGAAATAGTAGTATGTAGTGTCAGTAACTACTGACATGAATTTAGTATTTTATAATAAACATGAGTTTGTAGTTCATTGTATACACAACCACATACAAACACAAAAAATAGACAAACATGCACACACATATGTCAGTCTTGGAATTACTGGTTTTGAATATACCATGTTGGTACAAATGTCATAGAACCTACTGAAAATGATAAAATTAAGCTTGGCCATCTTTTCTATGCAGAAATAAGTTAACAAGGCTTAAGCATTACATATAAGCCATATAGCCATGAAGACACTAAAATGAGAAAGATGAACATTTACAAAAATATAAGTTTATGTCCAAAAATATAAATACAGTAAAAACAAAATAAGCAAACAAGGATAATAATTTTATTTTAAAAAGTTTTAAAAAGTCTAAATGTTTTTTATTTTAAAATAATTCCAAATCAACTGTTAAAAACCAGAAATCCAAGAGCAATTCTACCAAGTATTATTATGTCCACACAAATTAGTCATTATTTGCCCTGTTATTTGCCCAGGATATCTGGTCTTTCTCACAAACTTTCAACTTTTCAATATTCTTAATTTCCATTTGTTTCATTTTAAATGATATATTACTGCACCTTTGCCCCGCTTTGTAATTGCTGGGTGAAGAAACATCTTTCTAAAGTCAAAATTTCAGGCTATAACAATTTATACAATATATTGGAACATTTAGACCATTTACATCTGATGGGATTATTGACATCACAGAGTAAATAGCTATTACCAGTAGCTTCTCTGACTTGACAAATAAGTTGCTTCAAAAGGAAGATTAAAATATTATTATATTTCTATATAATATTTAAAATTAGGTATTCAAAAAAAGATAAGACCTATTTACTTTCCAAAAATCTAAATTCAAAGTGACAAAAAATTTAAACCTTGACCAATAATTAAGTTTTAAAGTTACACACACACACACACACACACACACACACACACACAGAGAGAGAGAGAGAGAAAGAGAGAAGGAGAGGGAGAGAGAGTTAAATATATATATGTATGTATATATGCTTAATTATGTAAGGATATCAGAGGGTGCCAATGAATGTCAATAGAATGCACATAAACATTTCAACATTGTTGATTAGGGTTTTGTTAGTCATCAAGATACATAATTTACCATTTTCATTGGCATTAAAATGCCTCCACTTGACATCCTGTCACTCATGGTGATGAACAGAAAAAATACAACTACATTGGCAATCAACTAATGAGCAATAAAATGTAAAGACCATTTAAGAAAAAATATAAATATTCATAGCTTATTTAAATAGAAGACAAACATAGGGAGAGGCACCAAGCCCTGTATACAAAATTTCAAGTGTTTCAGTGAACTACATGTTAAAATATATGTATATATACACATGTATGTATGTGTGTGTATAGATGTACATATATACACATATATATATTATGTGTATTTGTTATTAGCAGGAGGTGATATTTCAGGTGAAGAGTATAATATAAAATTTATTACTATATTTTTATATTTATTACTATATTTTTAAAGCACTTTATATGTATTACTTTATTTTTATTATGCTTTATACATATTAAACATTTTAAATCTCATGATTACTCTATGCAGATCATATTTTATTTCTATTTCTATCTGAAACACACAAAAAAATTGTTAAGTAATATGCAGTGTCACACAGTATGTAGGGAGCAGAACCACTATTCCAAGCCAACTAGTCTGGCTCCACAGACCGTGCCCTTAGTGAGGATGCTGCACAACTTTTCTACATGTTCCGTGAGGTTGTACATAGAGGAGAGGAGAAAGATAGAAAACAGTCTCAGAGAGGATATCATGTGAAATAGACAGTCTCAAAACACAGGTACAAACCAAGAACCTCTGATAAGAAAGTTAAAGTTTTAATCCACATAACAGAAAAGAGGAAACAAAATAAAAACAGGAGTCCATGGAGTCTGAATTCCAGATTTGATTCATTAGATGTAATGGTAGAGCAGAATGAGGGAGGATAAATAGTAAGACCCACGTTTTAGTTTCTATGTAAAGACTTATATTTGTGTGGAAAGATGAGAAAGTGACTAACTATTTGCAACATGTCTAATGGAAAGAAAACATGGCTCTGAGAAAAAAAAAAAAAAGGACTCCATAGGTACTGGCAAATTTTGATATCAATGAATGAATTAACTTTGCACCTTCAATAGTATTATGTGGTGCCTGGAAATATAAAAAAGAAAGAAGGAAGGAATGAAATAAAAAAAGAAAAAGAAAGAATGAAAGAATAGAGGGAAGGAAGGGAGCTCTATAACTTTTTGTTACATTAGATACCAATTATCAATCCCAGTGCACAGTTGAGGCTAGCTAGCTATTGATACCATCTTTCCAACAGATTAGTCTCTGTACTCTGTACTTTTTACTTGTCTGTCACTTTTTACATGATGTTGCTTTAACCAAAAGCTTCTTTCTTCAACACTAACTCAAAGAGTATATGTACTTCATTGTCAAGTCTATTCCACTCCCACATAAAACCTTTAACTACAGGCCACATAGGTGTGGTATGCAGTTGTTTCTACACCATCATAGTAAGTATGAGTTGAATGCCTTTCATGGTCTAGGCAGTGTGATGGGGCTGGAAAGTAAGCAGAGCTCAAATGTATTTAACACACTCATGATTCAGATTGAAAAATAATTAAGGAAATCAGTTAAACTTCAGTGCATTTTAGAGATTCACTGAATACAAAAGGAAGCATGTCAGAAAGTTCTCCAATTCATCAAGATAGATCCAGATAAAGCTCTCCAAACTCAACAGTGCCGGAAGTGACAAATATTAAATGCATGAATATACAGAAGTGAGAAATTGCAGTATTCGGTTTGTAGATTTGATATAAGAATTGCATAGAAGACTGTACATAAGTAAGAAATTAATATGACGAGAGTAAATGAGATAAAGTTTTGTGCACTAAGCTGTTCTGGGAATACACTCAGGAGTTTTGAGCAGCGGAGTGTCCTGATCAAATTTGATTTTTAGAAAGGTCATTTGAGAAGTAGTGTAGAAAATAGATTATACAGTAGGTAGAAAAAAATAGTTCGAGGCTTTTTCTGAGGAATCCCATGAGAAGTGGTGAGTCAGGCTATGAGAGTCAAATGGGAGATAAGGATTTATGAGATAATGAGTGACAAAACCTGCAGCATTTATTGACATGATAGAGTGTGTAAATGCAGATATGTGATGACTCCAAGATTCTAACTTAAGAATGTGAATGAATTAGTCACTCAGATAGAGTATTTGAAAAATGTATTTTCATTGGAAGTGACAAAGAGTCTGGTTGTGTGGCAAAATGAGTTTGAGATATTGATGGGATATCCGAAATGCTTGAGAGCAGGCACTTGATATGTTTTGTTGACCACTGTGTTCCCAGGACTAAAAACTGTGCCTGTCATCCAATAATAACTTAGTAAAAAATTACTGAATAAATGAATGTTGAATGAAATAATTTTGAATAGATATATTCGCTAAAGACATTCAGTTCATCAGACGAAACTTGGAAAATAGATGTGCTTGACCAACAATTGGTTATCTAGTGGTGGAGGTATAGGACAAGGATAGAACCTTGAGAATAATATTATAAGACAAAGCAGCAAAAACTAAAGAAAAGGAAGGTCCCAGAAGGTAGGGGAAAATCCAGGAGAACGTAGTGTTCAAGCAGATGAAGAAAAAAAAAAAAAAAAAAAAACAGAAAAGGAGCTTCCATGAACAGCAAAAATTTTAAAATAATTAGTTAATATTAGTTAAAGGAAAAAAAGGTGGCCTCTCTGTTTGCTAATATAGAAGAAATATAGGAATTCAAAAAGAGCAGGTTTAGGAGTTTTAGCAAGTTTGTTTGTTTGTATTGCAAAATCAACATAACATTATGTGATGTATGCTACTTAAAAACATATACATCTTTTAAAAGATAATGCTCTAAGCTCAAGTAGGGCAGAGACAGTGTTCAATTTGGATTTGTATATATGTATATAAGTGTGTACGTGTGTGTTTGTGTGGTAACAGAAGGGACTTAGGAGTTAGAAAAACCTCAATCAAATTTCAGTCTCTATGGCTTTCCAGCTGAGTAAACTTGGATAGCTCTGAGCTTTCCTACTTAGCAAAATTGGCAAAATAGTACAAACTCCTCGAGAAATATTAAGCAGTAAATAAATAACAAATATAAATCACCCAGAACAGTGTTTTAAACTTAGTACATGCTGAATAAAGGGCAGCTGTTTTTATTTCCAGTGTTTAGAACCTTCTTTGTTTTATACATTCAGTGAGAATAAAATTCAAATATGAATCTATTCTTTCATATATTTTGATTACCTTATTTAATATTCTGGGAAGAGGAAGATGAGAAAAATAAGAAGCAGGACTGTGTATTATGAATCCTTCAAAATACAGTGCTGCCTGGGATTGTTAGCTACAGCCTTACCTAAAACAAGAGCAAAGAGCTCATTCCTGAAAAGAATGTGAGCCTTCTGATAGGCAATTTTGAACATATTCAGAGTACAAGATTCAATGATACATGAGCAGATGAAAGTTCTTTCTCCTCTATTCTTTCTCTTTCCTCCATGAATTTATCTTCTTTCTCACCTGAATCTTTGCTCAATCTGCCAGAGCTAACTGCCCCATCTTCTTACCTCTTGTGGTCAGAGTCTAAGATACCATTTTCTTTCCCTTTCTCAGGGAAGCATGGTTGTGATGGTGGACCATGGCATTCCTCCATATAGAAAAGCTTGGGTCTTCCCATTTCTTCAGAATGAATCTCCTGTAAGGCAAGTACACAATTATTTTGTTCATATATACCTTGCAAGGATTACTATATTAAAGTCCTTACCTTAACAGAGTTAGATGACCATTAACACCAGAGGAAAACAAAAATTATCATTCTGTCACACTCACACCAAAAATGGAAAACAATTTTTTGAGGGTCACAAAAATTATAATTTTAAAATATATCTGCTACAATTTGGATAATCGTCCCCTCCAAATCTCATGTTAAAATGTGATTTTCCAGCCTGACCAACATATAGAAACCCTGTCTCTACTAAAAATACAAAATTAGCTGGAGGTGGTGCACACTTGTAATCCCAGTTACTTGGGAGGCTGTCAGGAGAATCGCTTGAAAACCTGGGAGGTGGAGGTTGCAGTGAGCCGAGATCATGCCATTGCACTCCAGCCTGAGCAACAAGTTTGTCTCAAAAAAAAAAAAAAAAAATATATATATATATATATATATATATATATATAAATCCCCAGTGTTGGAAGTGTGACCTAATGAGAAGTGTTTGGGTCATGGGGTGGATCCCTCATAAGTAGATTAATGGTAATGGAGAGATTAAGGAGTTGTTACTGTATTAGTTACCAGAGAGAGTTGGTTGTTAAAAAGAGCCTGCTCTCTCTCTCTCTTTATCTCTCTCTCTCTCTTGTTCCTACTCTCTCACTGTGTGATCTCCACAACACTGATGACCAGACCCTTTGCCTACCTTCCACCCTGAGTAGAAGCAACACAGATGGTCAATCTTGAGCTTTTCCACACATCAGAATCATGAGCCAAATACACTGTTTTTTTCTTTTTAAATTACACAGCTTCATGTGTTCCTTTATAGCAACATTAAATGGACTAAGACAATCTCAGTCCCTACTATGAAACACAATTAAATAAATAGTGATATAGATTAGCTTATATAAAATTATGTCCAATGAACTATAATTCCACATAATAAGGCTTCTATGTAATCAAATTCTCTTCTCTAAACATCTATTCTGATCTGTCTTTTTCAATCTATATTGGTTTTTGCTGATCCTTATCTGAGTATTATCATTTTATTTTAACCCTGGTGGTTAGATGCGATATTCTTAAATTGAAATCGTAATTTCTATTTGTATAAAAAATCTCCAGGGATCTGTTTATGAGATAGATCAAAGTTCACTTTAAATACAGTCTTTTTCAATTGCCTTTCTAAAACATTTCATTCCCTCTTTCACATTCTGCACAAGCCCTGCAGCCCATTACATTATAACCCTGGAATACTCTCTCTGTGGATTTCTCACTAACTCTGCTTTCTGACCTAAACACTATGCCTTTATGACCTATATTCTTCCTTGATTCTTTTTTTTTTTTTTTTCAGCACACTGAGATAATGGGAAAGATTTTATTCTGCTTTCCACGTATATGTTCCTGCTTAGGAGACAACCTAAAAATGAATTTGGCGTTTGGGCAGAAATATGGAAAAATGAAATCTATTGCATAGCGTTTTAAAGTTGCTCCTTAGATTCCCAGTGATGAATGCATTCCTACTTGGCTATCTTTAACACAATATTGAATGTAGTGTGTAGAAACAACTGATAAACTATTTTTAACACACGCCAGCTCAGAATATTTAAAAATAAATAAAACAAAATAACCTAAAATTTAAAACTTACAGAATATATTTTATGTTAAGTATTTTTATGGTTAAAATGTGTGATTGTTGCAGCTGGTTTAAAAAGATGCTTTGAAAGTGACTTCTGACAAAAGTTACCATACAATGCATAAAACATAATTTAACCTTGTTAAAGCATGAGGAAAAATATATTTGGTGTTAATTAATCACCGCTTAGAGATGGAAGTAACATGCCACCACACCATGGTGTTACGCCCATAAGTATTCTAACATTCCAACATGAAATTTTAACACTGAACTTTGATGACTCTTTATTTCTTCCATCTGTTTTCCTGCTTGGTTGATATTGTTTTTATTTCCTCTACTTTGTTTGTGTTTGCACTCCTGAAAATTGTAATTGTTTACTTAGTTTGTAAGTTATTTAATTGAAGTAAAGTCTAACTTCATCTGTAATGAAACTACTAAAATAGATGTGTTTAGGTGATATAAAATTTGATTCTGAACAAAGAAAGCTTGTTGCTAGTCACAGCAATCTGGCACCCAATAATCTCTGCAAGTTGCACATTTAATTAGAGTGAAAACTCATTAAAGTATCTGGGAATATGAAGATGATGCTATGATTCTAAATAGCTGTGTATAGTCCTTTTAAGAACAGTTGGCTGAGACTGCCAGCACCTGTCTCAACTGGGGCTATCATACCCAAAGATACAAATATACAGAAACATATTTATTTGATACATAATCACTTAAAAGTCATATGTAAATGTACATTTACAATACTAAGCCTCCCTCAGAACAACATGTTAGATAAATGAATATACCAAACAATGTATATTTTAGTTGTGATACTACTTCTATAAGTAAATTATACGGATATTCAAAAGTTGTTTTTAAATTATCCTTAGTGTTGCAAATTAAGAATGATATTATTGTCAAACTATTCAATTTTTCATATGGAAAAATCCTTAGAGAGTAGCATGAGGAGTAACATTATAATCTAATCATTATTATGATTTTAAAATAAATTAAGGCCTGGCATGGTGGCTCACGCCTGTAATCCCAGCACTTTGGGAGGCCGAGGCGGGCGGATCACAAGGTCAGGAGATCGAGACCACGGTGAAACCCCATCTCTACTAAAAATACAAAAAATGAGCCGGGCGCGGTGGCGGGCGCCTGTAGTCCCAGCTACTCGGGAGGCTGGGGAAGGAGAATGGCGTGAACCCAGGAGGCAGAGCTTGCAGTGAGCCAGGATCGCGCCACTGCACTCCAGCTTGGGCGACAGAGCAAGACTCCATCTCAAAAAAAATAAATAAATAAAAATAAAATAAATTTAAAAAAGTAAATATGAAAATAAAATTTTAAGGATTTTTCATCAAAATTGGGGAAATTAATTACAAACAAAATCCAACATACCTGTAGGGAGCATAAAACAGTTTGTTTTGTATATAAAAATAACTATTTTCTTGTAAGTTGAGGCTCTGCAAATTTACATCATTATTCTGAGATGCTTTGAGAGAAATATAAATGCCAAATATTTGCTCAGAAAATAAATACATTGATTGACACAACAATTTTATAAAATGTAAATATTTGTATTTTTCCACTCTTATACCAATTTGAAGATATGAAGAATATGGAATTTTAAGGTGAAGGCTGGGAAGGAACAAAGTGTGTCTTCCACATACAGTTTTTTTTTTTTTAATAACAAAAACCAG
Organism: Papio anubis; assembly: GCF_008728515.1. Taxonomy (NCBI): domain Eukaryota; kingdom Metazoa; phylum Chordata; class Mammalia; order Primates; family Cercopithecidae; genus Papio; species Papio anubis. Next base: position 73,454,180 of record NC_044978.1, read on the forward strand.
AAGACAGCTGCTTAATAATATCGTCACTCATTTGAATATATTTCAATGAAAAAAAGTTCAGTACAGCAATGACAAGCATATCACAATTATACAAGATGGTACATATAAAGCACTTAGTCTAATGATGCTCCCCTAATCTCAATAAAGTATAATGTGACTTATTTCTACTAAATAACTTGCTATATCCATATTTCTCCATAAAACTAAAAAATGTACTTGCATCAATTAAAAAAATCAAAAATATTTAATGCAGATTTTGTTAAAAAAACATTTTATTTTTAATAGGTATAAAACTCCTGTGTAACCTGTATATTGCTTTGCAGACTAACAGCTCTTATCTGAATGATTGTCATTTTTATACTCTCATAACTGGAGTAAAAATATTTTCATTTTTTAAATAGTTTAAAACCAAATTAAGAAGCAACATTTTTAGTTCCTATCTTAGGTATTCAGAAAAGTGTAAATGAAACTCAGGAATTTCAAGCTGTATGTCTTAATCTTTTACAGCTAATAAAACCCAGAGTCAAACTCATGGATATCTTCCTCAGAATCAAGGATAATTTCTCTCATGCATAATGTCTCCATAATAATTATTGATTCTGAATCTACAATTCTAATTGTAAACAGTAAACATTTTTAATTATAAATTATTTTAAAAAGTTGTAGATAGGAATATGATATTGCAAATTTAAGAAATAGAGCAGGTGAAGTGCAACAATTTTAATCATTATTTGCAAATACAGTATTCATATTCAACAATGATAAAACGATTAAGGCATTTATTTGGGATAAGAATAGCATTTGGCCAGTATTCCTCACTGTAGTGTCACTTAACATACCATAAAGGAAAATAAATAAAAATCTCAAAAATCTCTGAAGAGACACAATGCAAACCCTCGGAGAAATTTTCACTTAGAGTAAGGTCAATGTGGAATCTTTAAAAAACAGACAATTAGTAGCTCATTTTGTCTTACCATCTGAAAGTGAGAACTTCTGGATCTGTAAGTTCTGGCGTTCCATTTGGTCTGTGTCCTGTTTCAGAAACACAAAACATCTGAAAATCAAAACATCCTCAATGATGCTATTACTAATGTTCAACTCCCATTGCATGAATCCCTCACTCTTCAATACCTATTTCTTGATTTATTCACTGAGAAACTGTAAATCTTAGAAAATAACTTGAATACAATTATTTTTCTTCTTTGATTTTAAAATTTAATTTAATTTATTTGAGACAGGGTCTATCTCTCTGTCCCCTAGGCTGGAGTGCAATCACAGGATCATGACTCACTGCCGTCTGGAACTCCTGGGTTCAACTGATCCTTCCAACCTCAGCTTCTGAAGTAGCTAGAACTACAAGCATGTGCCACCATGCCTGACTTAGAATTATTTTTCTACCTTACTCTGATAAATGTGATACTCTCCAGTAGAGTAAATTCAGTGATGATAAAGACAAGAAGAACCCTGTCAAAGGTCAAATTTACAGCTTGAACAATGTCACTGCTAAGTATTTAAATTACGACAAAAATAAAATCAGATATAAAGGTTAAAAAACAGTCACATGTATTCAATATAAGGATGCATATGCAAAATACAAATGTATTATGATTATAATCAAAGCAGTTGCCTTTGTCTCACCACTAGTTACATATAATCAGGGTTGTCAGGGCAGAATTTTGTATCTATTTTGTTTTAATTCATGTGGTTATTATAACCTTTTCATATAGAACAGTGTCATATATCATGCAACATATGCATATTAGAGTTTCTAATGTGACAGATGTGAAGTTAGCTCACATTGTTACCCATCATCACAAAGACATCTCTATGATCCCTTTCCCTCACTGTTATGCTAATTTTCTCTTATCTATAAAGTCCTGACTCTTTAGCATCATTATAAGAAGTGATGCTTATATATAAGAAGAAATGAGGAAATATTGGGAAACTTTTCTTAGAATGTCATTGACTCTGTTTATCCATAAATTCCTTGACTTTAGTGAATGTGTCGGGCTCTTTCTTGCACATTTTCATAATCTCCAGATTTCATTGCTGTGGCTGAGGACTCTTTTTTTTTTCATTTTTAGACAGAGTCTGGAGTGCAGTGGTGCAATCTCAGCTCACTGCAAGCTCCGCCTCCTGCGTTCACGTCGTTCTCCTGCCTCAACCTCCCTAGTAGCTGGGGCTACAGGCGCCTGCCACCACACCCGGCTAGTTTTTTGTATTTTTTTTTTTTTTTAGTAAAGATGGGATTTCACCATGTTAACGAAGATGGTCTCGATCTCGTGATCTGCCTGCCTCAGCCTCCCAAAATGCTGGGAATACAGGTGTGAGTCACTGCTCCTGGCTGGCTGAGGACTCTTTGAAGGATCTTATTGACCTCTTTGTTGGTCATTTTGAGTTTAATAGCACAATAAAAGACCACCTTACTATCTTTCATCCTGTGAGATTTTTGTACTATACTCCAATGGTGCTGGTAATTCATCTTCATATGCCAGCAATAGCAAAGACAAAAAGATTTGGGAATAATATGGATATAGCATAATTACTCAAGGTAAATGTCCACATACTGCTCTAGTCCTTTCTGTGAGTTGCTTTTTTAAAAACAGACTTTATTGTTTAAAGCAATTATAGGTTCACAAAAAAATTAAAGAGAAGGTACAGAGATTCCACATATACCTCCTGCCCACACATCTGCAAAGCCTCTTTCATTAATATCCCCCACAAGAGAGGTACATTTGTTACAATTTATAAGTCTATATTGACACATCATTATCACCCGAGGTTCATACTACACATTAAGGTCCATTCTTGGAACTCTATAATCTATGGGTTTAAACAAATGTGTAATGACATGTATCTGCCATTGTAGTATTGCACAGAATAGTTTTACTGCCCTACAAATCTTCTGTGCTTCTCCTATTCATCCCTCCCTTTCTCAATCCTTGTCAACCACTGATTATTTTATTGTCTCCTCATTTTTTCCTTTTCCAGAACGTCATATAGCTGGAATTATACAATATGTAGCCTATTAAGATTCTCTTATTTTACTTAGTAATATGCACTTTAAGTTTCTTCCACATTTATCCATGGCTTAATAGCTAGTTTTTTACAGCATTAAATAATATTTAATTCCCCTTTATTTTTCTGAACTTTATAGAATAGTTCTCATATTTCTTTTTTATCATTTTCATGTGGCTTTTTCTAGCTAAAACTTTTCATTTTGTCTTGAGAATCCTTCATTGAAAAATTTATTATGGCAATAATACATGAAAATTTTACACATTCTTTCTTATTTCTATTATTCTTAATTTATGCATTTCCTCTTAATTTTATATTATGAATAAATATCTTCTCAGGCATTTCTAAAAATTATATATTTTCAATTATAATTGTAAATTATATCTTGTAAATTGATTCACTGAGACCTAGGATTTTATGTGTGTGTGTGTGTGTGTGTGTGTGCGCGCATGATGTTTGAATCTGTGTGTGTTGGTGTAGAGGGTGTGTATTATAATTTTATGATACAGCCTTTGACTAAAGAGTTTTGAAGAATGTGCAGGCCTAGTCAAGCTAAGGAAAATGACCTTGGGTCTGGCCTGCCTCTCTTCCTTCATCAACCCTTGGAAGTCATAGGAAATCATAATAAGATGTATCTTTCTTGATTTTTTTACAAATCCCTGCACGCATGAGTTTGCATGAAGACTTGAGGTTAGGTGACACTCATGTACCTTGCCTCTTGTCTGCAGCAGGCTTACACATCTGGCATGGGTAAGAAAGGAGGAAGTAAAGACGTATGTGGATAGCTGCTAGAATTCCTGATGAGATGAAAATTATATTCATGCTATATTTCCTAAGGTAAGGAAATAATGCAGAATTAAATTAAAGCGGGTTTGTTTTTCTATTTTTTTCCATTAGCATCACAAGTGGCAATGCACAGATTTTATGGAAATATTTAATGAGCCTTAAGTTTTAATTCAGGCTTAGGCATGAAGCTATAGGTATTGTGTGTATATGTGCACGGCTTAAGTTTTAATTTTTGACGAGTAAGTTGTAAAACAGACTTGAATGTTTTGTTTTCCTACATTTAAGAATGTGCAACATAGTAGTCCATAAACTATTAACAAAACACCTCAGGAGAAGTAACGAATTGAATAAAGTTTGTAACCTAGTTTTTTTTCATCTAGATACCAAATTATTGGACCTGATGCACATGAGAACACTAAAGGATAAGCAGTGAAAAAACTGTGCAGACTTCAGCAGATTGTCATATTTTCTGTCTTCTCTTGTTCTGTATGGGCATCTTTCCCTGTATCTGCTACTTTACTGTATTTTTGCAGAGATTATTGATAATTGTCTCAGCTGTATCTTTTTCTCCTCATATTTTAGCTGCTACTTTTTTCATTTTACCCTATCATCCTTAATGTTTTCCGGAAACTTTGAAATTATTTCATTTTGCCAGTCCTGTCTAATTATCATATTTATAGTAAGTTCATGATTTACAAAATTCCCTGCTGTTATTCAATAGAGTCTCAGGGGAAACAGGAGACCAAATACAGCTCAGGTTACCATATAGAATTGAGATTAATTGTTTGGTTGGATGTATTCTTCAGATACCTCTGTGAGGATATTGAGCATGCATTTAGATATAAGGCCTACAAACTCAGCAGAGTTCTGGTCTGTGGAGCTGGATAATCCTGAGATCACCCACAGGCATTTTATTTAAAAATCAAAACAGATATCATTAGATGCAGCTATCCAGGTGGCATTTAAATTTTAAAAAATTTAAAAATTGGAATAACTTCATTTAAAAATTATGCTACCTAATTGAAAGAGAAGTTACAACAGCAAATTCTCTTGACATGTCACCTATTAGATAATTTTGCAAATTATCTAATATTTTTCTATGGTACTTCCACTATCTATAAGAAAGTGAGTGGTGCCCACACCATAGTGTTTCATGGGTTCCACAACTACTTTCAATTAATTAATTTTCCATAAAGATTCATAGGACATAGCAGCAGGTTATACACATGGCTAGAGTTTATTATAGAAGGATTGAAAGCAAAAAATAAAAAAGTAAAAGCAACAAGTAAAACATATCTATATGGCAAAGTCTAGAGTCATCAAAAACAGGTTTACAAATCCTTTACTCATAGAGTACCATAGGATGCACTTTCTCTCTAGCAGTAAACTATAGGAACCCATGAGAGAAGTATCTTTCCACCTAACTCTGCTTAATTCTCCAGGCCTGGGTAATTAATGATCATAAGAATTGATCATGTAGGCACATTCCTGCTAACAGCCGTAATAACTGATACCCAAGATCTAGTACAGGGCCCAGATCTATATTATAAATCTTGGTAAACATTTACAGATATATTTACAACATAACCTAATAGTACAGTGTGCCCTGTTTTTCCAGGTATATAAAACAACATCATCTGTCAGTGACATAAGGAACAATATAAAGACCACATTCCCAAGGGATGACCAAAGATCAATCGTAGTTCCAGGACCCTTCAGAGATACACAAGTATTGAGTAACTCAACCCACTGTGTTAACACTTTCCTTTATAGAGTGACCATACAGTGTCTCATCCAAACCAGGATTCTCCTGAGAGTTAAAAAGCCTTATTATTAACACTCAGTATAAGACCATAAGCCAGCACCATATCATGTTCATTCAATGTATTTTCTACAAAGAATAGAAAGTGTGAATTATATGATTTAAGAGACCAGATGGTTTACCCTAAATATTTAACCTCTTCTCACGCATTTCATCCCCAAGCAAGCATGGGAAACAAATGGCAATATTTGCAGTGCTGGGAAATGGAACCAATATGAAGGAAAACCAAGCTAAAACATGAAAGAAATTATACATAGAACAAAAGATCTAGTAAGTAGATGCAATTTCCAGTCAGACAGAAAGATTAGTATGTAAGCTAACAGCGAAGAAAACAATGTTTCTTTAGGAAAAATAATGCAGATCTGAATCACTAGGAATCAAAACACAAGAAGTGAGGCTGATGCTCATTCGATTGATTAGAGGGGCTTGTGGTTGAGGCTCTTAGATTTTTCTCAACTGGTCTTGGAGGAAGAGAACCCAGCATCTGACAAACTATCTCATTTCTGATGTCTGAAACTTTATCCATCCTTATTTTATGTCATTAAGCTTAAAACATGTGAATATATTGTAGGTACAAAATTACCAATCTTGTTTATATTAAAATTTGTTTATTTGATCCTATCTCATATAACAACTATCAGAGAAGTTCAAAATATGAAGAAAAGAACAAAGTAAGTTCTTAAATAAAGTCACTTACTTTTGTTTATGCGAGAAGAAGCTTAAAGCTAAGACGCTCCTCTGGGAAGGTAGGGTGGAACATTTAGACAGAATCTGTGAGAAGTTATTGTACTCTATTTGTGCCAGTAACAGATTAACAAATAATCAACGAATACATATTGGACAGTAGTAAAAAATAAAAAGAAAAGCAAGTAAAAGGGCAGAGAATTAGGGTGGTAGTACTTTTGACAGGTGACCAGGGAACATGTATGTATGTATCAGAGAATAGGTAAAACAAAGATTTAGCACACAAATTGGAGAAAGTCTTAGTGATATCTAGAAAAGAGGGTTTCACATTGAAGAATCACCAGTTCACTAGCCCTAGCTTAATTCAATATTATAGAAAAGAAAGAACTAAGTTTGTCTGGTACAGGAGTGGAAAATTGTGAGAAAGATATTGAAAAAAGAACCAAATGCTACTTACATTTTAGATGTTTTGGGAAGTAATCACACCACAGGTGTGACAGAGTATTACTTTAGCTTGAAAAGGATGATTGTTAAGGGCTGGATTTGTTACCCCAAAATTTGTATGTTGAAGCCCTAAATCTCAGTAATTCCAAAAGTGACTGATTTGGGAAATGAGGCATTTAAGGGGGTAATGAAGGTAAAATGAGGTCATATGAGTTGGCTGTAATCCAATCTGAATGGTGGAGAGGAAATGGTAAGTGGTAAGAGGTATTTAGATATAGATAAAAATATGAACATGTGTATTTATTATATATAATATGTATATATATAATTTCCTTTTATGTATATGAGGAAATTATAGCCATGAGGATTCTCTGACAAGGCAAATATGGGGTGTGACAAGTTCAGGCTTCGAAGAAGGATAATCTCAAGATATTTGATCAGGATGCTTTATTTTTATTCCATGTTGAAATAAATATTATTTTTCTGGGCCAAATGTGTTTTAACAAGAACTAGCTTTGTTCATTGGTTTGTTTTTAATAAACCTCTTTCAGTAATAGAAGTATGCATTGTACATTTATGCATTAAAATAGGAACCAAATACCTTAATATTAGATTTAGTTAATCTCACCACTTCACGGTGAAATTATTAAACAGCCTAATTGGAAATATATCCATGAGTGACAGTATGGCAAGGATCTTTTCAGTTTTGAAAAGTTTGGATGAATTCCAGAGATCAATGTAGAAATTAATTGCTTACGAGTTCTGGCACAAGTCTTCTCATCAGCACTGATTTTTTGAGCAGCTATCGGAACAGGGCACTGCTTGCCAAAGTGAGGAGTCTGATAGTTTTGCAATTAGAGAGGATTGGGGAATGATGCGTTGGTCTTAGGAGTCAATATGCACAGTGTACAAATTACATGCAAAGGCAAATTAACCATCATGTTTTAAAAATAATCATTTAATATTTCATTACTTAACATTTCTATCATTCATTTTTTTTTTTCCCATAAGCGACTTAAGTATTTCTGAGCTTAGTTTTTCTGTATGTGTTTTCACAACATTGTTCATGTAATTTAATTATTCCAGGGATTATGGAAAACTGATTATTTATAAGGCACCTGGTGGCATAAATAATGTTTGCAGAACTGAGTAATTTATTACACCTAAGGCATTGCATGTGGTGAGATTTAACTCAAAGTGATAATGGAAAACATCGCCCTATTCTCTGCAGGTTTTAAAAATTCTCTGTGCTATGAAGGAACAAAGATAGATAGTTTGTGTATAATAAATTAGATTTAAATTATTTATGAAATGTTAACTTTATTCTTTCATTATTCCATATGAACTTACGATTTGTTTGCCACTCATCTTCTTGACTATACAGCCAAATGACATCTGTAATATACAAATGTTATTTTCTAAATACTTGTATTCATTTGGTGTATGTTCTCTTATACACACACAGAAACACACTCCAGTTTTCAGTCTTAGCTCTGATATGCATTAGTGCATATGTATTTTTTGGGAACTCAGATCAATTTTTATTTTGAATCACCTTTTCATCAAGGTAGGCAAAAGTTCATCTTAGTTCGTGTGCTACTTATCTCCATTTTCAGAAGTGAAGATTTCCAGAGTTGAGTGAAAACGTGGGGAGGCCATTATACTAGTAGTAGGAAATATATGTAGCCCTGACATCATTTGTCTACATGCATGTCAACCAACTTGTTGAGATGCCTCATTACATCTGTTTATTTGTTTCCAATTTGTAAATGTGAGCGTGTTCTTCTCTACTATCTCTAAAGACTCAGTCTCAGCCACTCTTTGTAGTCCTCCCAGGCTGTAGCTCAGAATCATTCTGCAATTTTCATTGTGCTAGGATAATAGCTCTCAAAGAACCTCTGTATACCCCAGAGTGACTGAGTCCATACATGATACTTTTTTATAAGCTTTACTGGATGCCTATAAAAAGCAGGGCACAGGACTTCTCTGTCTTTCACCACACAGGCTACAGGCCCTAAACTGGAACATTGTTTTATCATTTGCCCCTTCTTTAGCCTAAATCCAGAAAAAATATTTTCTAGTCTTCAGAGGAAGTCTTTATACTTGACAGATCCCCTGTTATAATCCCTGAATACCTATCAACAATTTTCTCTATGACTAGATTTTCAAATTGCCTAATATCATGGAATGTAAAAGGTTGTTTTTTTTTTTTGTTTTGTTTTTTGTTTTTTTTTTTTTTTTTTTTTTTTTAAATGATGCATTTTTAAAAAGGTTCAATTGTGTTTAGTTATATAATTCCCCTGGGAAAATCGGCACTGAAAGTACTAAATTATTGAATCCTAATAGAATTTAGGAGAGAATTTTAAATCATAAGAGAATTGGGGTGAAAAAAGTGAAACGTAAAATAGAAAAAAGAAAGAACACAAATTTATATCTCTCAAAATTAAAATTAAAATTATATATTTGCAATGTAAAATGTTGTTCGTTCTTTAACACTACCAATAGTGCATAGGTTTACGATATTTTAAACATGTACAAGCACTTACAAGGAGACTCTATTTTCTTGATTTGGACTGTAGCTCCCAAACTGAAAGCAAATAATAAATTATTGGTTTCAAGTAGTACTGCATCCTAAAGACAGATAAGAGATCACCTCTGCAGGATATACTAAACAGATATTAAAGAGTGTTCTCACAAACAGCGTATCATTACTTCAGTGCTCCATGCTTTGTTTTTTTGTTTGTTTGTGTTTTTGTTGTTGTTGTTGTTGTTTTTGATGGAGTTTTGCTCTTGTTGCCAAGGCTGGAGTGCAATGGTGTGATCTGGGCTCACTGCAACCTCCACCTCCCGGGTTCAAGCGATTTTCCTGCCTCAGTCTTCCGAATAGCTGGGATTACAGGGATACACCATCATGCCTGGCTAATTTTGATTTTTAGTAAATACGGGGTTTTTCCATGTTGGTCAGGCTGGTCTTGAACTCCCAACCTCAGGTGATCCACCCTCCTCGGCCTCCCAAAGTGCTGGGATTATAGGCATGAACCATTGCACCTGGCCCATTATCTTCATGCTTTTAAATAAAAAGTAATCACTAAGGAGATTAAATAGACTATTACTTTTGAAGATGTATGTAAATGAATACACATATGTTTGTGTATGTATTTACATATACATATATGTATATATGAATATGTAGATCCAGGTGTATATGAATTATTTATGGAATCAAGAAAAGTTTTTATTGTAAAGAGAGGTGATGGCTTGCCTTGTATTTTCTTTCTCAACTCTAACTCATGGGGAATGAGAAAAAGTGTTTTTATCTGTATCAAGCCAGTTGAGGGTCTTCAAAATAAACACTGAAAGGATTTTCTCTGAGGTCGTGGAACTCAGGGGATACTGCCTCTATCTACACAAGTCAAAGGTAAGCAATAATGACTAGAGTCGCTACTGTGGCCAGCAGAGTAGGGATAACTGACACCCGCAGAAACTGATGGGGTAAGGATGCCTATAACTCTCCTGTGAACCTAGCACAATGGAGTTAGACTGAGCCATCGCTGTCCAATAGTTATGCTGAAGAGTCCAGGATATGCAAACAGAGGACCAACCAGGGGTTGTAGGAAAAAATGGCCAATCAGAGGGAAAATTTCTTACTTGACAGTGTGAACTGCTGAAATGCACAGCAAACAAATTTTTTAGGAAACCCACATAAGCACCACCTAAGGGAAAGCTCAAGAAGTTTTGAATCTACCAAATATAGATTACTACATGACCCAATTACATGAAACCAATCATCTGAAAACCTTCCCTATATCTTCATTGACCTCCTGAAACTTGCCCTGTCATACCAAAGGGGATAAAACAGCAAATAAGGAGAGAAAATGGGGAACCAGAAGGTGAAAGAAAAACATGTCTTTTGGGGATTATATTCAGGAGGAGTGTGTGAAAAGGCTGTAGGTGAAATAAAATTGTCTTATCATATAGAATCTAATTCATTCAAAATATGTTAAACATAAATATTATAAATGTGATGCTTATTTTACTGAAGAACATGCATAATCCCAGACTTATAAACTTTGTATTAAAGAATGTAATAAAAATTTCATTTAAAAAGTAACCTGAATGTCAATTTCCCCCTTTCCTTAGTGTATTAGGCCAAAAAGGAATTTATCTTAATCATTTCCGAGGGCAGTTCTAGGACGTAGCTTTTTTACTGTGCCATTCTCATCTCCATTGCTTTCACTCTGCAGCTTTTGTCATGGCTGAAAATAGCAAAAGACTTGTATTACCTTTTCAGTGCCGGCCTTGCCATTTTAACTGAAGCAGAGGCATGAATGTTGGGTAGCCCATCATTTATGTCAATGCTTTGCATATTTTTACCCATAATTCTATTATTCAAGCCTTTTCTTGGTGTACCAGATTTTACTAAATATTTGAGGAGATGGATTAATTTTATTATGCAATAGGACAAATAATCTATAGTGAATATGTCTCTAATAGTAATAAAAAGTTGGCTGTCAACTTTTCGCAAAGAAATTTCATGTTCACTAGCTTTCTACATCACTACCTAGTTTGTCTTTTCACTTTTGAATTTGCATTGTCTTTTCTCTCTTTTCTGTTAATTCCTATTTCAAAAAAAACTGTATCATGTGCAGATAAATTTACTTACGACCTTAAACTGTATCAAGTCTTTACTCTCAACCAGCTAATTTATTTTTATGAAATATTATTCATGAAATAATTTCTCAGTATATATATATGTAATGTTAATATAGATAAAACTATAAAACAAAAGACAAATTTTCATTTATCTTATATCAATAATTCTCTTTTTCACTTCTTTATTAAATCCCACCTTCTCTGACCTTTACCAGCAGCAGTTATTCTATATACAATAGAAATTATAATTAGTACAGATAATTTTTTAAAAAAAAAATAAATGGTCTTTAGCAATTCTAACATTGTCAAATGTCCATTATAGTATTGGTCAGAATTCTAACATGAAGCAGATGGTGACTAAAAATGCATAAATGAAGAGTTTAATACAATGCTATTTATAAAAGTAAAGAAAGTTAAGGAAACCTAACACAGGATAGTGAATTGTACAGTACTAGCAAGAGCAGTCATTCCTTACCACCCCTAGGCTGGTAGGACATGGGGAACTAGTGCTTATCAAATCTGATTGCTGTGGCTATTTTTTAAAAATGTGGTGAGCAATCACTGTCAAAGTACAGCCAAACAGATTCATGTGAGCCAGGATGGTAAATCCCATGACTTCTCTCTCCAACTGTTCTTCAACGCCTTTCAGTTCCTTCCACTAGACAAACCCTCCTGGAAGGTGATTTAGGGGCTTTTTAGATGTCAGTTGTTATCACCTAGGAGTAAGCTTTTCCATGCTTGTAGAAGGATAGAGTAGGTGGAAATATGAATGTGGAGGGACAATTACAGAATAACTTTCACAAGCTTTTCACCATTTTGTCTTTAACATTGACTCAGATGTTTCATTTGAATGAAAGACTCAGGTAAGGTAGGAGATCAATTAAATTGACAAATACACGTAAAAGATGGTTGCTTTTATGTAACTAGTCATTAGGCCTAGGCAAAAAAAAATCTTTTTGTATGACTCACTCTAGTTCTTCTTAACCTCTATAGGTATATCAGCTGGTTGGACATTTTTATGTAGAGAGTTATACAAATCTTCATTCCCATGGGTCCAAGTTTTCTGTGATCCTGTCCCAGTAGGTTGACCATGACTATTCAGCATGGAAAAACTAGAATGCAGTTAGATACTCTCTTCACTTTGTGGTATGATGATATAGCTGTTCTTGACACTATTATGGAGGAGCAGCTCAATTTCCTTTTAGTAATCAAGATAAATCACCTTAGACAGTACATTAACTTCTGTCTACCTATTGGGTCAGTATCACAGAAGGTTTGAATGAGAGGGGAACTTTCTTACCTTCTCTTAATGGAACATCTGGATTCCCTGGTGAAAGCGTTTCTCCTTAGGTACCAGGACAGAAGAACGTAATGACCCTAGGACAACAGAAATAGAATATAACTTTATAAGTGGGTGATTAGGTATGATAGTGGGGGAGGCTATTCTCACTCACCCTCATGCATCCCAGTCCTTTGCTTTCTTTCTATGGAGGAGATCATACCAAATGACCCTGGGTTGAAGGTGGGGGTAACTATATTTTTGAGTTATCCCCAAACAATACTGGTTCACAGCTTTTATCTTACCATCATTTTGAATATATTTTTTCCTTTTCCTCTAGAAAGTATACTAGCTTACATGAGAAGTTATATGATGACTTTAAAAAAATAAACAATAAATGCTATAGAACAACTTCCTGTGCTTGCAGGAAATATTTTGACCTACTGGCATCTTAACTGGTTATACAATAAGCCATTTTACAATTTTACCAGGTTTGCCACTTCTAGGTAATAAAAAACATGAAAAGACCAGAGAATTCTTAAATAAGAGTCCATGAGCCCACTTTCTTGATCTGGTTGAGGACTATGTTTCTGAGATACCAAGGAGATGAGTAAAACATTTCTACTAAAAGTGCAGCCTGCTCACAAGCACTGGTTACTAAATAACTAATTACCAGTCTAGAACCAGAGAAAGTAAAAAATTGATAGAATATTTTAGAATCTTTTGTGGAATTTTGACATGGCTACCATATTCAAGCACATTGTCAGTGGGTCCATTTGTGGTTGAAAATATTAAAGTAAGTTATAATAAAATTTATAGGACACTATGTATTTAGGAATCTCATTGAAAAGTTAATGGGAGCCTAAAACATTTGTGTGGTTCAGCAAAATAATTGAACCTAAAAAAAACTCCCAAAATTTGTAAATTACAAAATCAAATATGGTAGTCATGAAATGAAATTCAAAAGATACACTTACTTTTAAAAAGGGTACATTTAAAAATATAGCTTCAAGGCAAGAAACAAACATCCATATTGTGCTTCTGGTAATGAGCCAAGAAACTTTTAAAACTTAATGACATATGAAGATTAAAACAAAAATATCCATTAAATAAAAACAAGAAAAAAAGCTGTACAGAAATGACAAACAAATCACTGATAGATTTTTTTTTTTTTTAAATAAAGTCTATGGTTGTTATAGTTAAAAACTGTACTTAGCAAGCCAGGATGGAAATCCTCAGATGCCACCACAGCAAGCATTATAATTGAGAAGTTAGCTATCAAAGCTAAGCAATGTTTTCTCAGTAAAAGTCTCATTTAAATTAGTTTAAACATATTTAGTTGTTAAAAGTAGGAAAATGTAAAAATGCAAGTGGTACACTGCTTCTGTAGCTTGATTAATCTATTTGTCTTTTAGACTTTTGTCTTTAATTAATGTGTCATATATCACATTAATATCAGGCTTCTCTCAGAAACATAAACTTAGACTTTGGAGATCCCTTAAAGTTTAAACACATACACACAGAACATGTGCACACTCATGCACATTTTAGAGATTAGTAAAATGTGGCTCCAAAGTTTAAAAAGTCTATTCAAAGAGGAAGAGCAGATGTGAGGGCTGAATAAAGACTGAATATAGAAATCATGATTTTATTTTCATTTTTAATTTATCTTCATATGCCTGCAATACATACCTTTTAAACATGGAATTACATGGTGGTGATGGTTCCACAATGTTGTGAATGTATCTGATGCCATTGAATTGTACACTTTAAAATTGCAAAAATGGTAAATTTTATGTGTATTTTACCTCAAAAAAAGCATGCGTGAATGAGATAACACCACATTTGTTTTGAGTTAGCATATTTTTAACACAAAGAGTAGAAATCCCATCTTTAAAATATAACTATTGTTGGATGTGCCACTTTTCCTAAGTAACCACAGAACGTAACCTCTGACAAATTTTTTCGCTAATGTGTTTTCCCTGGTACTACATGCTATTTTGCCAACAGGGCTTACATATGATTAAGCTTTCCTTTAGGAGGAACTGTAAGAGTTGCTCAAGAAAGACAGCTAATAATGTATTTAAACTAACTATGTGTTTTCCAGTTATTGGTGAAGAAATTTTAAATTAAATTGCAAAAAGTTTTTTGTTTTAATAAAAAATAATGATCTGACTTACAACTGTCAGGTTATGAGTTCACTTATTCTCAAAAGAAAACTTTTTTTGCAAATATTTATGAAAAAGGGAGAGTCTCAAATGATATTTGGATTGCATAAAGTCAATTGAATCAGTGTGTCATGGAAGGAGATACTATGTCAAAATGAAAATAGCCTTTAAAAGAGGATAATGGGGAAATGTCCATTTCACTTATTCTTTCATTTTATTTTTCTTCTGTAATTTGACCTTATGCCAGTTTATCTTTGTATTTTAGATAGTAAGAGCTTCAGTGGAAAAGTAAACTGATCTCTTATTTTGTAAAGTGTTTCTGTTGTTGCCATTGTTTTTCCAAGTTAAACAAATAAGATACTATTAAATGCTATCATCTTTATTTTTCAGAAAGCATTTTATAAAGTTTAAATATTTTATTAGACATTAAGGCTATAACAACATGATTTATTATCATAAAATAATTTATTTATGTCAAAATTGCAGTTAGAAAAGAAAATATAAAAATACTTTTGTAGATCAGAGACAACAATCACAAAGCCAAACAGATATTTTAATGGATACCATTAATTCAAGTCAATATCTGCAATCTTATCTCTACACATGAAGTATTTTTTGGTTGACCTAAAACTATAAATATTGGCTGTGCATTCTGAAGAATTTAAATACCAGATTTGGGTAAGGTGTGTTACAGCATTCATTTGGCTTTTGGCAGTTTTCTCTTCTTACAATACAAATAATAAAAACAAGTTATTTTTTATGAAATAAGAGTAGCTCATTTATTTGACTGGATAATAGACCCTAAATGGATGAATGGCTCTGGGAATTTTGATTTTAATCTCTTTCAGCAAGGTGTGACCCTTCTTGGGAATGCCATCATGTGTTTATGCTGACACCAAAACAGGCTCATTGATTTTCCAGACTTCTAATTCATGCAATCTCAGATTTGAAAGGACACAACAAAGATTTAGCCAAGAGTAAATCTAATTCTAATGAAATGTGGTCCAAAAATATGTTCAGCTTATGATTAAAGCAAAATTTTATTGTGACTTTTTTTTAAGAATCCAAGTGTTCTCCTACTTACCAGAGAATGGTGATTAACAGAATATGTGAATAAATATATCTGTAAAAACAAACTCTTGTGATATTTATTTTGGCTGGAAATTATATTTGAATTATATCATCTTGGAGCACTTACATCAAAACATTAAAAATGCATTGTTTAAAAAACTAAAATGTGTAAGGAATTAAGTCTGAGTCCTTTAAGACATTGTAACAGTTGTGAGACATAAGACTTATTATGGTCTTGTATTAGTCTGTTCTTGCATGGCTATAAAGAAATGCCTGAGTCTGGGTAATGTATAAAGAAAAGAAGTTTAATTGGCTCATGATTCCACAGGCTATATAAGAAGCATGACAGCATCTGTTTCTGGGGAGGCCTCAGAGAGCTTTTACTCATGGCAGAAGGCAAAGCGGGAGCAGGCGTCCTATATGGCAGGATAAGAACTGAGAGAGATGTAAGGGGAAGGTGCTACACACTTTTAAACAACCAGATGTAGTGAGAACTCTGTCAGGAGAACAGTACCAAAGGAATGGGGTAAACCATTCATGAAGGATCCATCCCCATGATCCAATCACCTCCCACCAGGCCCCACCTCCAACATTGGTGATTACAGTTTGACATGAGATTTGGATGCGGACACAGATCCAAACCATATCATCCTACCCCTGGCCCTTCCCAAATCTCATGTTCTTCTCGTATTTCAAAATACAATAATGCCTTTCCAACAGTCCCCCAAAGTCTTAACTCACTCCAGTGTTAACTCAAAAGCCCACAGCCCAAACTTTCATCAGAGACAAAGCAAGTAACTTCTGCCCATGAACCTGTAAAATCAAAAACAAGTTAATTACTTCCAAGATACAAACGGGGCACAAGCACTGGGTAAATACTTCCATTCCAAAAGGGATAAATCAGCCAAAAGAAAGCAGCTACAGGCCCTGTGCAAGTCCAGCAGGGCAGTCATTAAATCTTAAAGCTTCCAAATAATCTCATTTGGCTCCTTGTCCCACATCCAGGGCACTCTGGTGCAAGGAGTGGGATCCTGTGTTAGTCTGTACTCACACTTCTGTGAAGAAATGCCTGAGACTGGGTATTTATAAAGAAGAGAGATTTAATTGACTCACAGTTCCACATCTCTGGGGAGGCCTCAAGAAACTTATAATCTTGGTGGAAGACACCTCTTTACAGGATGGCAGGAGAGAGAATGAATGTGAATGAATGGGGAAGACCCTTATAAAACTATCAGATCTCATGAGAACTCACTTACTATCAGGAGAACAGTATAGGGGAAACTGCTCCCATGATTCAATTATCTCCACCTGGTCCTGCCATTGAACCATGAGGATTATTACAATTGAAGATGAGATTTGGGTGGGGACACAGCAAAACCATAGCATTCCACTGCTGGCTTCTCCAAAATCTCATGTACTCACATTTCAAACACATTCATGTCTTCCCAACAGTCCCCTAATTTCTTAATTCATTTCAGCATCAACCCAAAAATCTAAGTTCAAAGTTTAATCTGAGACAAGGCAAGTCCCTTCTCCCTATGGGCTGTATAATCAAAAGCAAGTTAGTTACTTCCTAAATACAATGAGAATACAGGCATTGATAAAATGCACCCATTCGAAGCGGGAGAAATTGGACCAAACCAAGGGGTTAAAGGCCCCATGAAGGTCTAAAACCCAACAGGGCAGTCATTAAACCTTAAAGTTTCAAAATAATCTTCTTTAACTTTGTATCTCACATCCAGGCCATGCTGATGCAGGAGGTGAGCTCCCACAGCCTTGGGCAGCTCCCAAAGTCTTGGGCAGCTTTGCTCATGTGGTTTCTCAGGGTTCACGATCCATGGCTGTTCTCATGGGCTAGAGTTGAGTTCCTGTGGCTTTTCCAGGTGATGGGTGAAAGCTGTCAATGTATCTACCATTATGGAGTCTGAAAGATGGTGGATCCCTTCTCAAAACTCCACTAGGCAGTGTCCTAATGGGAACTTTGTGTGGAGGCTCCAACTCTACATTTCCCCTCTGCAACTACCCTAGTAGAGGTTCTTTATGAGGGCTTTGCCCTGCATCAGGCTTCTGCCTGGACACCCAGGCTTTTCCATACATCCTATGAAATCTAGTCAGAGGCTTCCAAGCACCAGCTCTTGTACTCTTCACATCTGCAGTCTTAACACCATGGGGAAGCCACCAAGGCTTATGGCTTGCATCCTGTGGAGCAGTGAATCAAGCTGTACCTGGACCCTTTTGAATCATGGCTAGAGCTGGAGCAACTGGACTACAGGGAGCAGTGTCCTGAGGCTGTGCAGGGCAGTAGGGTCCTAGGTCTGTCCCATAAAACCATTTGTCCTTCTAGGCCTCAGGAAATGTGTTGGGAGGAGCTTCTGCAAAGGTCTCTGAAATGCCTTGGGGGACTTTTCCTCATTGTTTTAGATATTAGCACTTGGCCGTTCTTTACTTATGCAAATTTCTGCAGCCTTCTTGAATTCCTCCCTAGAAAATGAGTTTTCTTTTCTACCACTTGGCTGGCCAGGCTGCAAATTTTCCAAATGTGTATGCTCTGCTTCCCTTTTAAATATAAGTTCAAATTTTATATCATTTCCTTACTCATGCAAATAAGCATACACTGTTAGATGCATCTAAAGAACTTCTGAATGCTTTGCTGCTTAGAAATTTCTTCTGCCAGATACCCTGTATCATCACTCTCAAGTTCAAATTCCACAGTTCCCTAGAGCAGGGACACAACGCCGCCAGTCTCTTCGCTAATGCATAATAAAAGTGACCCTTGCTCCACTTCCCAATAAGTTCCTCAATTCTGAGACCTCCTCATCCTGGACTTCAGTGTCCATATTACTTTCTGAATTTTGGTTACAACAATGTGACAAATCTTCAGGAAGTTCCAAACATTCCCTCAACTTTCCGTCTTCTTCTGAGCCCTCCACACTCTTACAACCTCTGCTCGTTACCCAATTCCAAAGTCACTTCCACATTTTCAGGTATCTTTGTAGCAATTCCCCACTCCTTGGTACCAATTTTCTGTGTTAGCCATTATTGCATTGTTGTAAATAAATACCCGAGAGTAGGTATTTTATCAAGAAAAAAGGTTTAAATGGCTCATGATTCTCCAGACTGTAGAAGAAGCATAGTGGCTTCTGCTTCTGAAGAGGTCTCAGCAAACTTCCAGTGATGGCAGAAAGCAAAGGGGGAGAGAGTCACTTCATGTGGCCACAGCAGGAGGAAGAAATAGTGAGGGAGGAGCTGCCACAACCAGGTCTCATGAGAACTCTATCATGCAATGCCAAAGGGATGGTGCTAAACCATTTATGAAGGATCCAACCTCAAGATTCAATCACTTCCCACCAGGCTCCACCTCCAATATTAGGAGTTACAAATGGACATGAGATTTGAGTAGTGACTCAGATCTAAATCATATCAGGCCTCATATATCAAGTGTTTTAAAAATGTTAACCAAAGCTATTTTCCTATCTTTATAAACACAGGATTGCTCTGAGCAATTATTATTCAAAAAGATAATAATAGAAAGTAAGAATTTATTAACTATGATTTTAGGTGTTTTGAGCAATACCAACAAAGTTAATTTTCTCCACGTTGTTTCACAAAGCTTTTGTCATGATGAAATTGCTGGATACTTGGTCCCTATCATTAGTAAATTGCCATGAGAATCTTACTACTAACAAGTTGAAATTTTATACATATAATATATATATTAAATACTCACTGTCACTTTGTGAGCAATAAGATTTTTAACTAAAAATTACTTTTTTAAAAAGTAAACTAACAAAAGTTCTTTGTATTTTATGAAGAGAAAAACTTCATACAACATAATTATTATAAAATATAATTGTCATCTGGTTGCTTTACTATTTTGAAATTAAAAATAAGTCAAATTTCTTATGGCCCAGTTTCTCCTGTTTGTTTTACTTTTCTTTTTATTTATTTCTTTTTTTTTTAATTCTGCTACAGACATATCGTCAAGGCTAAATCTAGTGCAATCATAGCATAGATGTCCATTTTTTTTTTAGACAGTTTCATTCTTGTCACCCAGGCTGTCGCACAATGATGCAATCTCAGCTCACCACAACTTCCACCTCCCAAATTCATGCAATTCTCCTGCTTCAGCCTTCTGAGTAGCTGGGATTACAGTCATGCGCCACCACACCTGACCAATTTTTTATTTTTAGTAGAGATGGGGTTCCTCCATGTTGTTCAGGCTGATCTCGAACTCCCAACCTAAGGCGATCCACCTGCCTCATGCTCCTAAAGTGCTGGGATAACAGGTATGAGCCACTGCACCCAGCCAGATGTCTATTCTTACAAGTCATGTAAACATACTTAACTATAAAATAAAATGACAGAATGTTATGAGGACTTATGAGAGGAGGGTTCTAATTTTGACTGAGGAAAGGGATATGGGTGGGTAAGAATGATTTTGGAGAAGACAGAATTAAGCTGAAACCATTAACATTACTAGGAGCAACCAGGTACATTATAGATTGAAATGATTTTAGGTAGAGGGAGAGTTCATGCAAAGTCCCTAAGACTAAATGTGTGTGCGTGTATTTTAAATATTTATTTAAATTAAACGCATTAGTTATATTTACATATCATTTAGAATAATTATGTAAATTAAAGAAAGAGAGAGGGATAGAGACAGAGAGAGAGAAAGAGAACACTGTAGAGAAAGAAATAAATAAGAAAATAAATGACCCAAATAATAGTGGAGTAGTGGGTAGCAGAAAGATAATGCAGTTTCTTGTAGGCCAGATCTTATCTTGAGTGTATTGAGTATTGCTCATCAGGGAGATGATATAGTCTTATTTTCCTTTTATGAAGAACCTTCTGGCTGCTGTGCAAAATGTGACTAGATTGGCAATAGGGCCAGTGTGGAATTAGTAGATTTTTTCTAAAAATCTAGGTGAGTGATAGTTGTGGTTTTGACCAAGATGCTGACATTTGAGATAGATGTGAGTAGCTGAGTCCTCAATATATGTTGTACCCTCATCATCACTTCTTGAAAAATTGAATACTGTTAAAGTGATAGGTAAGAATAATGTACCAACACCAGGATTTTGAATTTGAGTAACTGCATCTATTTAGACCATCTACTTAGAGGTAGAATATTTGAGAAAGGTGGTAGGAGTATGAGAGTAAACCAGAGTTTAGTACTGAAAATCTTCATTAAGAGATTTGTAAGAAGCATCTGAGTATGTATGCAAAGAAGTACTTGCAGTATGTGTTGAATGTAATAGAGAAGTTTGAGCAGGAGACATAAATTTTGGAAGTCATCACCAAGAGATGCCGTTTAAAACAATAGAAGTGGTTTAGATCACAAGTAACATTGAAAGAGAGAAAAAAAAAGAAGAGCTGCATCACTTTGAACTAGTCATAAACTGTCTTCAGTTCAATCATCTCCAAATTTAGGTGGTGACTTAATAAAGTTCTTATCTAGTTCAAATAGGAAAATCCATGTAAAGTCACTTAGCAATCATTCCGGCAAACTATAAGTGCTTGATAAGCATATCTGTTTCACTGTTTTATTAGTTTGTTTCTTTTTGGTTCAAATTTTTAATTTTTTATTAATTTATTATATTTATTTTTGGTTTTATTTTTATTTTATTTTACTTTGGATTGAAATAACATGAATCTTCTTAAGACATGATGAATTTTGTAAAAGGACAAGCCTGGAAACAGTGGTTAGGAAAGTAGGAAAAAGAACAGAAATTGTGTTGTCATAGAAAGTGTAAGAGAATATTTATAGAAGAAAGCAATTGCCCAGTAAGTTGCTAATAGGAGACGTTGCAAGATAAGAACTGAATCTACTGTATGTGACAACAAACGTAAATTGGTAAATGTGATGTTTAATTGTATGTCAACTTGACTGGGCCACAGGATGCCCAGATAGTTTACTAAACATTATTTCTGGTGTGCCTGTGAGAGTTTCCTAGAAGATTATCATTTCACTTGAATTTGTGGATGGAGTAAAACAGATGGCCCTCCTTCTCGTGGGTGCATACCATTCAATTCTTTGAGGGCTTGAATAGAACAATAAGGTAGAGGAAGGTTGAATTAAGTGTGTTTTACTCTTTAGCTGAGACATTGATCCTCTTCTCCCCTTGATGTTCTTGGCTCTCTGGACTTTGGCCTATACAACTGGCTTTCCTGGGTCTCCAGCTTGTAGATGACTGATTGTAAAACTTCTAAGCCTCCATAATCACAAGAGTCAATACCTTATAATAAATTTCTACATATATATGTGTGTGTGTATATATATATGCATGTGTAAGTGTATGCTATTGATTCTGTTTCACTGGAGAACTTAATACAGTGAATTTATAACAAAATTTTAGCACATTAGTGGGAGGACATAGCACATAGAAATAAGCTAAAAAATAAATGAGAGAGAAAAAATTGAACCATGAAATTTAGAGCATTCTTTACAGTGTGAGTGAACAGGTATCACTAGATTCAGGAAATGGGTCAACACATGTAGTTCATTTGCTTGTTTGCTTGTCCTTTTCTATTTTTAAAAGGAGTACACAAATTATATTTGTATGATTATAAAAATGTTTGAGTAATTGAGTTAATATGGAGAGGTATAAATAGTGAAATCAAAATAAGATATCAAATTATGTATATTATCTAAGTAGAGAAAGACAAAATCTGAAACAGAGAAATAGGATTTTGATAGGAAGGATATTATTGTTACAAGAGGAGACAGGACAGTTGTAAAAATTTCCATATATGAACATTAAGTGGAAATAAAGAGAGTTACAACCTGTTTTCTATTTATTAAATAAAATAGAACTGTAGGACAGTAACTGAGGAATGGAAACGTGGGCACATGGAGAACTGAAAGGTTTAAAAAGCAATACTGAATTATGAAATCATTGACCTGAAGAAACAGAGAGTGTAGTGGGAAAGTTGAGTTTGGTGATCTTTAAAATATAATTACCTTAGCTTGGATATATTTTACTTCCTCCAATTATGATTAGATTCTCAGTATGGGTGCCAAAAGAGTCTACATTAGAATCATTAGAGAATAAAGTGTTTTCAAGTACGTAGGACAAAAAGGAGAGAGAGAGAAGAAAGAATGGAGATTAATTGATGGTACCTACAAAATGATAATAGTGATGGATAATGAGGAAAATGCATAAATTAAATATGGCAATAGATTATCAATATTAATTGAATGAAAGCCATAATGAGGTTAAAAACTGCACTGTGAAAATGAAAGTTTATAGTTAAGCAATAAAATTAATTTATTAGTGCTTTGGCACACATTTTTCTGCTTTTCTCATTTTCAGACTCTGACTATGTAAATGAATGTTTTAGTGAAGAGAAAGAAAAATTCATTGGGGATTAAGAAGTCATGAACTAGGTAAGAGAATTCTTGAGATTTTGTTGTCTATGGGAATCTCATAAAATGGTGGCAGTATTTGTGACAGTGGTAACTTAAAGGAGTTCAGGAAACAAAGTTCTCTATGCTTTTGATAAAGTAACCAATGGATAAATAAATGTCATGACGTTATGAACTAAGTGGTTGAAACATAATATTCTTGTATTTACTCAGAGTGTAACTAAACTTACACTATTGGCACTTACAACAATTTCAATTTTTAAACTTAAAATACAAAGTTATTTTATTCACTGGCTTTTCTAATCTCACTATCATAAAATGGTATGCACTCCAGTTAAAAAATTCCAATGAGATATAAAATGATTAGTTTAATAATCTTATTTTTACTCTATTTAATAAAATTGTTGAAGAGATCTTATCAAATACAGCTAAACCTGGAAGCCAAAACTGAAGTGAAATTGACTCATTTCCCAGCTAACTTAGTATTTAAAATTCTCAGACCTAAAGCCAATATCCATGAGGGGTGAAGCTAAAACAAAATATTAAAACAAAAAGATATGAATATTTTACATAATAAATTGCATTATGTAAAGCAGCCTACAAAGAATAGTAAAGGCAATTTGGAAGTAAAATGGTCAATGTTGCTAATAGAAGATATTGCAAGATAGGGACTGAAAAAAATCTACTGTATGTGGCAACATATGTAAATTGGTAAATGTGTTGTTGAATTGTATGTCAACCTGACTGGGTCACAGGATGCCTGGATAGTTTATCAAACATTATTTCTGGTGTGTCTGTGCAAATATCCATAAGAAATCCACATTGTTGCATTACCTATTGCTCTTATATAAGACAAAAGATAAATTTTTAAAAGTCAATGAACAATACAAATCACTTAAAAAACATTTCATGACAGGACTATGATAAGAAAATCCAAAATTACTTAATGAGAAGTAAAATAATAGGCTGGGCATGGTGGCTCACACCTGTAATGAGAGGCTGAGGTGGGTAGATCACGGGGTCAGGAGATAAAGACCATTTTGGCCAACATGGTGAAACCCCATCTCTACTAAAATACAAAAAAAAAAAAAAAAAAAAAATTAGCCAGGCATGCTGTTGTGCGCCTGTAATCCCAGGTACTTGAGAGACGGAGGCAGGGAAATCGCTTGAAGCCGGGAGGCGGAGATTGCAGTCAGCCAGGATCGTGCCACTGCACTCCAGCCTGGTGACAGAGCAAGACTCCATCTCAAAAAAAATAAATAAATAAGATAAAATAAAAAATAACAGCTATATGCCTACACATTTTTTAACACACACATTTCAAACTTTAAAAGACAAAGAAGAACTTGTCTCATATTAAAATAAACTAAAAATATAGAAAATTGAGCACATAATTTGTATGGATGTGTTATTTAAGGAAAAGAGTATGTCTTAAGAACATAAACTATAAGAATAAAAATATGTAAGAGCAAATGGTGTAAAAAGCATATGTACTAAAAGCATCAGTTAAATAATATTTAAACCATACACAATAAAAGCAGGGATAGGCTGAGTGCGGTGGCTCACGCCTGTAATCCCAGCACTTTGGGAGGCTGAGGTGGTCGGATCACTTGAGGTCAGGAGTTCGAAACTAGCCTGGCCAACATGATGAAACTCAGTCTCTACTAAAAATACATATATATATAAAACATATATATATAACATATATAACATATATATAACATATATGTCACATATATAACACATATATAACATATATGTCACACATATAACATCTATATACAACATATATATATGTACCAGGCAAGGTGGCGGGCACCTGTAATCCCAGCTACTTTGGAGGCTGAGACAGGAGAATTGCTTGAACCTGGGAGGCGGAGGTTGCAGTGAGCTGAGACTGCACCACTGTACTCTAGCCTGGGCAACAGAACAAGACTCTGTCTCAAAAAAAAAAAAAAAAAAAATGCTGGGTTAAAGCACTCCTTCCTCCATGTGTTGAGACTGTTGGTGACTGAAAGATTGGAGCTAAGCTACCCTTTGGAGATTGCTATTGACTGAAGATGATCCCTCAGTATCATGCCTTTTTCCCAGGCAGTGAACAATCACTGGTCAATTATAGTGACCAATTATTGGTCAACATTGGTATAAAGAGTCTAGTCTCATTTTCCTAATTTGATATAATTCTGCAGGGACATTCAAACTCCAGAACTCCCCTTGGGTCAATTGAATCTTCTATTGTGACTGCAACACAATCCAGCTTCTCTCTACCAATGTTGTGTTATCAACCTACTGGTGTTGAATTCAAAAACACACCAAAACTCCTGCACACGATATGTTTTTCATATAACTGACCTGTGATATTTGTTACAATAAGTGGTCTCAAAAGAGTAGTTTATGGGATTTGGGGATTTATAGGAAATGGAATTTGCAACTGTATTGTCCACTAGTCAATTAAGACCCCATCACTGGTGGGTAGGTGGAGCTCATAAAGCTCCCAGCATGTAATAGCAGTATAATCATTAAACTTTCATTAGTAGTGACATAAGATGAAATAATACTGGAAGGAAATGAACTGGTGAGTGCAATGTATCAGAGCGTTTAAGAAATATTGGGGAAACTGTAGTATAAGAATAATGATATCAGATGGCTGCTGCTGTTGGAAGCAGTTTTGTGGTTGGAGAAATAAAAACAAAGTTTGAGAGTGATCAATCACCAATTGAAAGCTAAGAGAGAAAGCCAGAGAACCTTCATGTTGTAGAATAATCCGCTGGTAGAAAGTTGAATGCTGTGCCTGGAACTTTTATAGAAGAGTAGCAGAACTCCAGAGAACACTGAGTTTTCTGTTTCTTTTTTTTTTAAATTGTACTTTAAGTTGCGGGATACAAGTGCAGAACATTTAGGCTTGTTACATAGGTATATGTGTGCCATGGTGGTTTGCTGTACCTGTCAACCCATCACCTAGGTTTTAAGCCCCACATGCAGTAGCTATTTGTCCTAATGTTGTCCCTCCCCTCACTCCCTACCCCCCAACTTGCCCTGCTGTGTGTTGTTCCCCTCCCTGTGTCCATATGTCCTCATTGTTCAACTCCCACTTATGAGTGAGGACATGTGGTGTTTGGTTTTCTATTCTTGTGTAATTTTGCTGAGGATAATGGCCTCTAGCTTCATCCACGCTCCTGCAAAGGACATGATTTTATTCCTTTTTATGGCTGCATAGTATTCCATGGTGTATATATACCACACTTTCTTTATCTAGCCTATCATCGATGGGCATTTGAGATTTGTTCCATGTCTCTGCTATTGTAAATAGTGCTGCAATAAACATACGTGTGCATGTGTCTTGATAGTAGAATGATTTACATTCCTTTGGGTAAATACCCAGTAATGGCACTGCTGGGTCAAATGGTATGTCTGGTTCTAGATCCTTGAGGAATCACCATACTGTATTCCACAATGGTAGAACTAATTTACATTCCCATCAACAGTGTAAAAGCATTTCTATTTCTCCACAGCCTCACCAGTATCTGTTGTTTCTTGACTTTTTAATAATCGTCATTCTGACTGGCATAAGATGCTATCTCATTATGGTTTTAATATGCATTTCTCTAATGATCCGTGATGTTGAGCTTTTTTTCATATGTTTGTTGGACACAAAAATGTCTTCTTTTGAGAAGCATCTGTTCATATCCTTTGCCCACTTTTTGGTGGGGTCGTTTGTTTTTTTCTTGTAAATTTGTTCAAGTTTCTTGTAGATTCTGGATTCCAATACACCAACAATAGACAAACAAAGAGCCAAATCATGAATGAACTCCCATTCACAATTGCTACAAGGAGGATAAAATACCTAGGAATACAGCTAACAAGGGATGTGAAGGACCTTGTCAAGGAGAACTACAAACCCCTGCTCAAGGAAATGAGAGGATACAAATAAATGGAAAAACATCCCATCCTCAAGGATAGAAAGAATCAATATCATGAAAATGTCATACTGCCAAAAGTTATTTATACATTCAATGTTATTCTTCACATTCTTCACGGAATTAGACATTCTTCATTGACATTGACATACTTCATGGAATTAGAAAGAACTACTTTAAATTTCATACAGAATCAAAAAAGAGCCTGTATAGCCAGGACAATCTTAAGCAAAAGGAACAAAGCTGGAGGCATCATGCTACCGAACTTCAAAATATACTACAAGGCTACAGTAACCAAAGCAGCATGGTACTGGTACCAAGACAGACATATAGACCAACAAAACAGAACAGAGACCTCAGAAATAATATCACACATCTACAACCATCTGATCTTCTACAGACCAGACAAAAACAAGCAATGGATAAAGGATTCCCTATTTAATAAATGGTGCTGGAACCAGAGCTAGCCATATGCAGAAAATTGAAACTGGATCCCTTCCTTACACCTCAAACAAAACTTAACTCAAGATGGATTAAAGACTTAATTATAAAACCCAAAACCATAAAAACCCTAAAACCCTAAAAGAAAATCTGAGCAATACTATTGAGGACATGGGCATGGGCAAAGACTCAGTGACAAAAACACCAAAAGCAATTGCAACAAAAGCCAAAAATGACAAATGGAATCTAATTAAACTAAGGAGCACAGCAAAAGAAACTAACATCAGAGTGAACAGGCAACCTACAGAGTGGAAGATTTTTGCAATCTAGCCATCTGACAAAGGTCTAATATCCAGAATCTACAAAGAAACTTAAATAAATTTTCAACTATGACAAATCCTCTGTGTCAAAGTCCTGAGACCCTGAAGTGTGTGATGATGATATCTGCTTTGTAGCAGCCCAGAGTCCCCTGAACTTTTTCAGTTTGTGGAAATAGTTCCCTTCACATTGCTAGAGAATAGTGTTCCCCATACTCTTGCTTCTTAATGGTGATTGATACAGAGACCTCTGCCTTGCAAGGCAAAACATTCTTCTCAGAATATGCTCCCAATTTTCCTCCTGTTAGCAGACCAATAATTAAAGTCTTACATATCTTCACTGGAGAGATTAGTACCTAATCATGGGAAAAAAGGATTATACCTCAAGAAGCTATAGAAACTATTAATACCAGCAATAATACAATGCATAAGACTAGATTTTGAGGGTATAAACCCAAAAGAACAAGAAAAGAGGAGTCAACAAAGGACAGTTTATTAATATGGAAATAAGATATGGTTATTTCATAGGATTTAACACTTCAATAATAATTCAGAAACATTGTTAACACATCCCTAGGTTATCTCTTAGAAGCTTTGTGAAAAGCAAAGTTTCATGTTAAGTGAATAAAACAACCAGAATAGCTGTGGCACATTGTAAAGGGAGAAAACAATCTCTGAGATTGAGCATACTAGGAAATATAACTATTACTGGAGACTCATTTTAGAATAATAGTGTCACTAGAGAGTCTGACAAGCACTCTATTTTATAAGGCTGTAAGAAATATTCTAGAATCCTATTGCCAAGCATACATTCCAAAGAAAATAAATTATTCTACCAAAAAGACACATGTACCCATATGTCCATCACAGTACTATTCATCATAGGAGAGACATGAAATCAACCTAGGTGCCCATCAGTGATTGAATGGATAAAGAAAATACAGTACCTATACACCACAGAATGGTCCACTATGTAGCCATAAAAAAGAATAAAACCATGTCACTTGCAGAAACATGAATACAGCTAGAGGCCATTAAGCAAATTAAAGCAGGAACAAAAAAACTAAATGTCACATGTTCTCACCTATAAGTGAGAGTTAAACATTGAGCACAGATGAACACAAAGATGAGAACAATCGATACTGGGGACTACTAGAAGAAAGAGGGAGAAAGGCTGGCAAGGGTTAAGTAACTATTAGGTACCAAGTGCGCTCAGTACCTGTATGACAGGACGAATCATACCCCAAACTTCAGCATCTCAAAATATAGCCAGGTGACAAACCTTTATATCTATCCCCAAATCTGTAAAAAGTTGAACTTATAAAAAATAAACAATTAAAATGAGAATAATAATTTTTAAAATGTGCCAGAGTTCTTTGAAATTTCTGTGGCTGTCATCTGAAAGCCAGAAGGGACAATTGAAGATACTATTATGAAACTAGCCACTTTGTGAACAATGCAGACAAAAAGATCCCTAAATAACTGGATCTAGGTATTAATTCTTAACTATCAGAGGTCAGTTGTGAAACTTATTGTAAAGAAGAGACATATCAGAATGGTGGCTAGAAGTCCTGAACTCAGAAAGCTATGGTTATAATAATAGAATAGTGCTCCTAAAAGCAGGCTCGATAACCATCCAGCAATAATGCTGGTCAATTTATACAACCAAAAATAATTAAAGATGAATAAACAGAAGGCTAGTGGTAGCCTTATGCAGTTTCTAGATCTAAGCTAGTAATTATACCCAGAACACAGTGACTATCCAGGACCCATCAACTAACAGAGAGACCAAACCTCAGGAATCAAAAATACTTGGTAAGGATAAATCTGCCCTTCCCCCAAGAGAATTATGATCATTTATTTATGTAACTTACATGATGAAAAGGGAAATACACAGATATTTCAGGCTCCAAGAGAATATTGACATTCAAATAAAAACCTGACACATCATCATAACCACACTTAGAGTCAGGGCATATCTGGGCCAAGGAATAAATGAGTTTCTGTCAGTTCATGTGTCCACCAGAATAAAGAACCACTCTGTAGTTATTTTCCCAGTCCATGAATGTATAATTGGAATGAACTTGCCTTACAGTGGGCAGAACCACCAGTGTCAGCTCCTGGAACTACCTTCCACCCT
The DNA here is from genome assembly GCF_008728515.1 of Papio anubis. Classification (NCBI taxonomy): domain Eukaryota; kingdom Metazoa; phylum Chordata; class Mammalia; order Primates; family Cercopithecidae; genus Papio; species Papio anubis. Next base: position 73,484,286 of record NC_044978.1, read on the forward strand.
CCAGATAAGATAGTAAATTGCAAACAATATCACATATGGGTATGATGAAAAAGATAAATTCCACTCTAAAAGATCTGCATATATAGGATGCTAGTTCCATTATATCACCATTTATCAGTCTGTTCTTTAGAAAATCTGAATGGATCATGCAGAATGTTGTTAGAGGATCTAAAACTAAAGCAAGTAGTAGCAGAACCAAATTCTGATTATTTTTTACATGTCATATTTTTGTTAATGCAAGGATATACTGCCTAAGTTCCATGGTACGTGCGATGGTTAATACTGAGTGGCAACTTGATTGAATTGAAGGATGCAAAGGGTTGTTCCTGGGTGTGTCTGTGAGGGTGTTCCCAAAGGAGACTAAGATTTCAGTCAGTGGGCTGAGAAAGGCAGATCCATCCTTAATCTGGGTGGGCACAATCTAATCAGCTGCCTTCGTGACCAGAATAAAAAGCAGACAGAAGAACATGCAAAGATCAGAGTGGCTTAGCCTCCCAGGCTACATCTTTCTCTTGTGCTGGATACTTCCTGCCCTTGGACATAGGACTCCAAATTTTTCAGCTTTGGGACTTGGACAAGCTTCCTTGCTCCTCAGCTTGAAGATACCTATTGCGGGACCTTGTGATCATGTGAGTTAATACTCCTTAGTAAACTCCCCTTTACATATATATCTATCCTATTAGTTCTGTCCCTCTAGAGAACTCTGAGTAATACAGTATGTTACCATTAATCTGACTAATTTTTCCACACAAGAAAATGTCTGATTTTTATTCAAAATTTTATTTATTTTATGTAATATGCTTTCTTCATTATTTATTAGAAATGTTTGGTAATAATTAGTAGTTTTTGTGAATGCAGTGAATGAAAAATTCTATTCCATTACATATTATAACTCTTGGAATTTAAACAAGAAATATACTATCTTGGGATCTTCTGTTTACCTTACTGACATTTGTTTTTGATCGAATAATCATGTTTACATTAATTATTTGATGTCCTTAACAATTAAATCAATTGATTTGCTTATAATTTTGCAAAATAATGATGTTTTCTGTTCCTTCTGTCCAATTGTATAAATTTTGTTTGTGTAATTTCAATTAGTTAGAATTTCAATACGATATAGAGTTGCAATTATGATAGACATCCTTGATTTTTGTGCCCTTTAATAGAATATTCTAATATTTCATCATTAGTTTTATATTTTATATTTATTTTATATATTTTCAAGTAAATATCTATCAAATTACAGCAAAATTATTTGTTTCCATATTCCTACATTATTGTAAGTTAAATTTTATCAAAACGTATTGCCTTTAGTAACGTATAAATGTGTATATATACACACATATGTATACACACACACACATATATATACATACACACACACACACACACATTTTTTTCTTTTTTGAGATGAAGTCTTGCTCTGTCACCAGGTTGGAGTGCAGTGTCACGATCTCAGCTCACTGCCACCTCCGCCTCCCAGGTTCAAGCGATTCTCCTGCCTCAGCCTCCCCAGTAGCTGGACTACAGGACCACGCCACCATGCCCAGCTAATTTTTTTGTATTTTCAGTAGAGACAAGGTTTCACCATGTTGACCAGGATGGTTTTGATCTCCTGACCTTGTGATCTGCCCACTGCAGCCTCCCAAAGTTCTGGGATTACAGGTGTGAGCCACTGCGCCTGGCCTAAATATATTTTTTCAATTTTTTTTTTTTTTTTTGAGACAGACTCTCACTCTGTCGCCCAGGTTGGGCCAGCTCCTCCTCCCATGTTCAAACCATTCTTCTGCCTCAGCCTCCGAGTAGCTGGGACTACAGACGCCCGCCATCATGCCCGGCCAATGTTTTGTATTTTCAGTAGAGACGGGGTTTCACTGTGTTAGCCAGGATGGCCTCGATCTCCTGACCTTGTGATCTACCCTCCTTAGCCTCCCAAAATGCTAGGATTACAGGCATGAGTCACAGCGCCTGACCTCAAAATTTGAGCAGACCATGGTTGATTTAAAAATTGCCATTTTTTAAATTGTGCTAGTACTTTTAATATTTATTCATGTACTGATACATTTGGTTGCTGTTATTATATTTAGAAGGTTTATATCTGCTTTCATGAGTATGATTAGTCTATTATACTTCAATTTGTAACATATGTTTACTTATTTCTATCTTTAAATAAATTCATTGTGAAACTCTCTTGTCTTTCCTCTGCTTTACAAAAATTATACAGTTTAGTAAATATCTATTTTAGAAAGATTTGGTGAAATGTGAACGTAAGTACTTTGGATCTGTTGATTTTTTAGACAAAGACATTTAGACTATTCTCTCAGTTTCTGTGATCTTATTTGTATATTGGTCT